>NW_011499868.1:802063-807239 GCF_000495115.2 Populus euphratica | reverse complement strand
CTTTCCCTAGAAACAAACATATGGTTACATCTTTCTTTTTGCGTTCTTTCTTTTTCTGTCAAATAACAAAACTCAACGCTTTGCAAAAGGGCATCATCAAAGATTAAGGCAATCAGTAACCATAACAGAACGCGTATGAAAAATGGAAGGTGATAGCATTTATGAAATTCCATCATAACTAGCTTGAATTCACAAGTTGAACCCTTCACAACAGTGACAGCAGATCAAAAAAGAAAATCATTTGCATCATTCAATCATGCTTTAAAAGCTCCAGCACAAGGTCACAATATCCCACAGAAGAATTGGAATTCAAAAGGAAATTCTATTTTTAGCTTCCACTGGATTCTCCGTTTGAGCAGAAGTCATGTCTGATACTTCACAAGAACAGAAAGAATATTAATAGTCGAGAGTCCTGAGACATCCATCCTGGAATCAGCAATCCAGGTTCAGAGAGTCTGTGTGGAAATCTCACGGATACAAAGCTGTGTCACGCATGAAAGGGCCCACGGGTGCAAGGCTGTTCACGTATGGCAAATACTTCACAAAACCATCAGTCCTGGCATCACTTACCCGTTCCATCTTATGTGCTCTTACATGATAAGCAATCACTTCCGTCCCAAGAGCAATGATCATTGTGTCATCATTCACAAATGCCAAAGCCCGGCACTGTCCATATACAAGATGACCCAAAACCTTAGAATGAAGAGGAATTACGCGCCTCAGGCTCATGTCCATATTTCCGTAGACCTCAATTGACCATTCATCATCTTCTTTGTGAGGCAGAAGGTAGCACAATTCCCCCCACAACTCTGTCAAAGCACCAGTCGGGTTGCTGCTAGGCGGGAGACTGAGAATTCCATACTCTTCCTCCTTCAAATTGAAACCCAGAACTGCACCTGATTGGGTTTCCCAAAAGACAAATCCTCTGATGTAGAAACCATCGCCATTAAGAGGCAGATCATCCAGCTCCAAGCACATAGCTGTGCATACTCTCCAGGAGTTTGTCCTTGAAGAGTATATTTCGAACAGAAGAGCTGCCCTATCTGGTAGAGTGACTGCACAGACAAGCTCATAATGCGCTCCAAATTTTAGTGCATCAGGTTCAAAGGCAAGTGCTATGGCTGTTTCAGGTCCATGATATAAAGTTGGCTTTGGAACCACCCTCCATTCCTTAGTCACGGGGTTGCAAATGTAGTAAGCATTATCTCCAAGGCGGCTTTGGCAGCCAAGCAATCCATTGCAAGAGGTTCGGACGTCAATAGATTCAGGCAAGAAACGGAGAGTGGGGCTAGAAACGCCATAAGCAACTGGATTGAATGATATGAAGGAGGGACTCTCGCCAGGAAACTGACAGAAAAGACCGGAAACATGCTTGAAGTGGTTGGTCTGCTTGTGGGAAAAAAAAGGACTGTCTATCCACTTAAGCCACTCTTTAGAAACAGTCTTGAACCTGCATATTGACTTGGCTGGAAGGAAACAAAGAACATGCTGCCTAACAACATCTTCAATTTTTATGTCCTCCTGCTTTATGTGACCAGGAAATTGAGCACAGCTTTCTGAACTCTTGTAAGAACTGGACTTGTATGAATAAGTTGGAATCTGCAAACAAAGAAAAGAACAGTTATGAAAGGGTTTGCGAATGAAGATGGAAAAGCTGAATTAATATCTAGTCTCCATGAAACCACCACAACGACAAGCAATATACAAAAGAAAGCTCGCTCATATGATGGTCACTAGAGGCTTACATGGTCGTTAACTTCAGGGCCCGTGGGATTAGTCGTGGTGCACGCAAGCTGACCCGGACACCCATATTAATTTAAAAAAAAAGAAAGCCACTTTTTTTTTTTATAACAACTAAGCATAAATGAAGAGACATGTGTCAGGATTAGGCGGGCCACAAGGCTCAAGTAACGTAATCATATAAAAGTCCATTCGTTATGGAGGTGTGACTGGGTTTTTCAAAAAAAAATTTAAATTAATTTTTTTATATTTTTAAATTTTTTTAATTGTAGATGTTAAAAATAAATTTTAAAAAATAAAAAAATTTATTTAATTTATTTTCAAGAAAAAAACATTTTAAAAAACAACCCTTATCATTAATTGGAAAGGAAAGCAAGGTTTTAGATCACATGAAAAATTACTCCTGTTCTCCCATACATTGCCCCACATTTCAGAGATTTGTATAAAAATTAGCTAAACTGATCACATGTCCAATTACTTCTGGCAAAAAAAAAGAAAGAAAAGAAGAGGGAATGCTATCACCATCCCTCAAATCGAGGGTCACGACAATGACAATGCACTATTTCAAATAGATATAAACCTATTGGTGGAGGCAGGATTTTTTAAATAAAGAAGCAAATTATTAACAAATATTTAATATTTAATATTATATAAATATGTTTTATATAAAAAAAATGTACCAACTCAAGTTAAGTAAAATTAATTTAAGAATTTTTAAAATAAAAAAACTTACATTATAATTATTCTTTATTTTTTTCAAGATTTTATATTTTAAAACTGCTTCACAATGATTTTATTTTTAATATCATTAAAAATATCTTTTTTAATATATACAACAAACTTTTATTTATTTATTTCTAAATCTTCCAAGAACTACGAAAATTCTTGGCAATAATTTTATACTGACATATGATACATAACATCTAAAATCATAGCTTAAAAGGATTGTCATAAATTGATATTGTTCTTGCTGACTTGTTGTTTTATACAAGTGAATTAAACATAAATATTAAATTTTTTTTTTTTAATTTATCTATTATGACCCTAATTTTTTTAGTTGTCCTGTACTTTACTTTTAATTACTAGTAAATTAATTATCATCATTTTTCATATAAAATTCATAGCAAAATATTTATCAATTCATTAAAATTTATTTTAATTTATATTCATTAGTGTGTGTATATTCAACAAATCCATAAATTATTATAAACTTTAATATTTTCAATAACTAATTAGTATAGAAAAAAAAAAGCTAACAAGAAGCTAACAAAAAAATAAAATTAAGGGGGCAATTGCCCCCTTTCGCACCCATGTGCCTCCGCCACTTATGAGCCGGAAATACTTGAGTCTGAAGTAAGCTACACTGTTTCTAACCATGTCTCCAAACTAGTTTAAAGGCTTTTTTTTATCTCCACCTTCTAGCCAAGGCAGTGTTAACTTTCTTAAAGAAAACAGAACCCGACAGAAAAGTGACAAAACAGAAACCACGCAATTGTCATCAAGACACTAACATTACATCTACTAATAAGCTCAACGGAACATACCATGCCATGTTTGCCCTCATCGTCTAACATGAGAGATGAGATACTGATGTTCCATCGCAAGCTTCCCTCAAATGGATCTACTTCATCTGGAAGGATGGGGTCATCATCAATTTCTTCCATTTGGTATTCCTCCAAATCAGCCATTATCTATGATCAAATGAAGCAGCCAATCAGTACTACGAAAAAGGAAGAAACAAATAACATATACATTCATAAATATAAACGATACCAAAACTATAAAAACTTTTCATTCTTCAATACAAAGAGGGTCTAATTTCATAGGTTTTCGTGTTTTTTCTCATCACAGCCAGACCTTGAGTTAAACATCATCAATAACTTGCTTACGAATTCCAAAACTTCCTTCTGAGTTGCGCATATCAAAAGACAGCAAAATTTTAAAAAATCTTCAAACTTCTCATCCAATAATTGAAAATGGAAACAGTGATGCACTTCAGAAGAACTTCTATTAGCATGCCTTTAATTTAAAATCCCAAATAACAGTTTAGCAAATCATTGCAAATTTAATTATCCAATATTCTTTTCTGTTACCATCATTTGCTAATGAACGCTTTAAACACCTTTTTCCGTGACCCGTTTAAAAAATGAAAGAAAATTGAAAGAAAATAAGATCATCACAGTTGATCTTAATATAGAATAGAAAGGTGACGGAGAGGCAGCCGACATAACTCCAATTTATTGCCTTTCAACACAACTAAGAAAATTAAAATAAGGAGAAAATGAACTTATCATCTTGAAGTGCTATCAAGGAAACAAAATCAGTCAAAAAAGTGAAAAATAACTTCACATACATTCACAAATCATATCAAGAAACTCCTACGAATTATCACAATTGCTTTCTTGAATCCCGAGATTCTTTCATTGTTCAACTAATCACGTTACAGACACAAATTTCAATTTTTGTCATTTCTTTCCCGTTCACCTGTTTTCATTTCTTTGCTTTTCTTTTCTTTCCCAGAATCCAAACAGATAATAACATACAAAAAACAAAAAATCAAGAAACAAAACCCACCATAAAAACCCTAAAACTCTAAAAAGAAAACCCGTAAAAGCAAAAAATCTGCAAAGGAAAGATAAAATAAGAAAAGAACACAGCAAGTAAAACGCCAAAGAACAGAACTTACCAAGTAAAGTAGTATTACAAAGTCTTTGAAACCCAAAAGAACAGTATAGATTAAACCCTTAATGTGTGTGTGTATCACACTTTCACATTACATTACACACCAATGAAAAAATAATCATAAACAAAAGAGTCGAACTGATCACAAACCAAAAAAACCAAAGATAAAGTAACGTTTTACGAAGGAAAAAGAAAAGAAAAGGAGCATCTAGAACAAGAAAGAAGTCTCACACAAACTAGAATCTCAATAAAAGAAAACAGAAATCGATTTCTTTCAAAAACCTAACACGAAACCACACACAAAATGGAAAAAGAGAATCGCATTTTTTTTCACATTGTACACCAATCAAAAACAAGATCACTATAGAAAACGAGAACCAGAAAATAGTTAGTGTAAAATTGTAAAAAAATATAAAAGAAAAAAATAACATGATTTCTTTGAAACACTAAAAAAACCACACACAAAATCTAAAACAAAATTCACGAAAAATCACTAAAAAAATCACAAAACAGAGAAGAGTTGACCTTGGAAGCAAAGATGAATCGAGTTAATATAATTGTGGAAATAACAAAGAGAGAAGGATAGTTTTTACCTTTCAAAACCTTAAAAATGGCGAATTTGATTGCTCGATTGATTTTTATTTGTGTGAGAGAGAGAGCAGGAAGAGAGTGTCTCCGGAAAAGGAAAACAGGAAGTTGCCTGGAGTTTGCGGAGAAACTACGTGGTATTTGAGGGTTTATCGAGGGGAAAGAG
>NW_011499868.1:762085-802022 GCF_000495115.2 Populus euphratica | reverse complement strand
GAGGAAAGAGTCCAATAGACACGTGGAAGCTTTTGATTGACTCAAGTCAAGCTCTGGAGGTCGAGGTCGTACCTTGTGCTCCAAGTTTTCCAGCGTGGAGATGACGCCGTGAGAATTTGGATGGTGATAGGCACATTGGTCAACGTGGCTTCGGCCTCGAGATCATGCCACGTCAGGCTACTGTGTGGTGAATATGTGATTGTTCACAAAGCTGAAGTAAAGAGTGTTTCGAGGGGCAACAATATTGCATGTAAAAGTTATATTAGCTGGCTATTATAGTTAAGGGGCTTAACTAACTAGAGAGCATGAATATGGTTGCTTTTGCAACTTTTTTAAATGTTTGATGGTTTAAATTGAAAAATTATTTTTGATAAGTTGGTATTAAAAATATTTTTTTAAAATAAAAAAATATTATTTTATTATATTTTAAAATAAAAAATATTTTCAAAAATAACCGCTGTCATATTCATAAATATTTTTTCAAGTGATTTTATTATTATATCATTTATTATTGTATCATTTTATTATTTCAAAAAAATCATTGTATGTATATGCCTTTTGATTATTGCAGATTAATGAATTGACAATTTTATTTTTGAAAAAACTCTTAATATACTAGCTTTTTAAGGATAAAACGATGTTTTTTTTTTAATTCATTTGTCATTCTTGAATTATTAAGAAATATCTTTGTCTTTTCATTATTCTTCTGCACAATAAAATACCTTTGTTACCCTTAAAAATAAATAATACTTTTAATCATTTAACTATGATCTATGGTTTTTTTTTTATAGTTTACTTTTTTTTTTTATAATACAATTACTCCGATTTAAATTTTCAAAAGCTTAAATTAAGGAGCTAATTTGTAATTTCAAAATATTTTTTTATAATAATGTTTGGGTTTTAAGGATAGAGTTGATATTTAAAAAAATAAAAAAAAATTATTGATAAGCACAATTAACTTTAATATCAAAAATATTATGTCATTGTGTCATTTTGTTCATCTTAGCTTTTTTTCCTTCATGTGTGACACATATAGTTGTTGGATCTTTAATGCATGGCTAAAATTCCTTTTTTTTCTCCTTTTTCCTCCTAAAAATTTGTGTTTGGCTCTCCACATTTTTGTATTAGTCTTTCAAGTTATTTTTCTTTTGATTTGCATTTTGTTTGTTTTATTTTAATTCATTTCTTAAAATTTATTTTGTTTTCAACCACATCCTTTTTTAATTTATTTGTCAATCAAATATGATTCTTATTTTTTTTGTTTTTTTATTATTTAAGATAGTTTTTTATTTTTTTTCAATTTTACCTTTTCATTTTTTTCTCCTTTCATATTTGATACTTTTTTTTTCTTTCATTGGTTAGTTTTTTTATTTGAATTGTTTTTTAATTTTATCATTTAGCAAAATTCAAGTTTTTAATTTTACATGTTTGAAATTTAAAATATTAACCTGAATTGAAAAAAATTATTTCGATCAATTAGTATGCATTGAAATAGTAAATTTATCAATTTTTTCTATAATGACTTTGAAACTTGTCTTCTTTCAATTATTATGAATTAGCTAATTTTTTAATTGATTGAGATTAATACTGTTTTTCTTTTGTAAAATTAAGTTCCTATAATAACCAAAAATGCAAAACAACACTATCTAAGGTTTTTTTTAAGGAAAACAAAAATTACTTTTAAAGCTTGATTTCAAGGGTTTAATTACCATCTTACAGTCAATTTAGTTTTTTATTTAATATTAATAATAATAATAATATAATATTTTATATTTTTATATTAAATTAGTTGGAAAATAGATTTCATAAATGATTTTTTTATTACCTTATTTAGAGTTATTACGGTATTGAACAAACGTATATTTTAGAATTGATACTTAAAATTACAAGTAACTAGTTTTTATCATATAAGTAAAAATTATTTGTAAAAAAAAGTTATCAAACCCTATTAAATTCATAAATTGAGTCGTGTGTGATTAAGGTCATTTAATATATCATCGTCTTACTTTTTTTTTTTTAAGTTCTTCTTTGTTTTTTCTTAAGTTGATTTTCCAATTATTAGGATTTCCTTTTAACCCATTAAATAAGCCTATTTACACCCGTTAGTTTTTGTATGATTTAATTAGAAACTTGTGCTGCGCATTTACCAACTTGTCCGAGCCTAATAGCATTACCAAAAGGTCCCTATAATCTCACAATTATTATATATATATATATATATATGTGTGTGTGTGTGTGTGTGTGTGTGTGTGTGTGTGTGTGTGTGTGTGTGTGTGTGTGTGTGTGTGTGTGTGTGTGTGTTGTTTGTTTGTGTGTAATAATTCAGCCGCAGCAGGGCACTAGACAATAAACTAGTGTGATATGAATTTTGATCACCAAAAATTATGTGCTGGAAGCCAAAAATATGGGATGTGGAAGGTAAACAAATCTGAAACACATTTAACTAATTAAAGGTTCCTCTTCGTCTTTCCCTTCTTCTCTTACTCTCCTCCTTTTTATTTTTTCATTCCCCCAAAGCTACTCACATCATTTCACATCTCAACCACTCATGTATTCATATTGAACTTGCATTTCATTACTATATCCGGATGAAAATGATGGAGACAATGAGAATTATGAGATATAGAAGAAATGTCTTTTTATACTTTATTCATTCCAAAAATATTTTAGAGAAGATTTATTTTGTTTTTATCTCTATTTTTATAATTAAGCATGTTTTTGTGTATTCTGTAACTATATCTTTTATCATATAACACAAATTAAATGCAATTTAAGAAACATTTTGAGCAAAAGTATGCTAATTTGAAAATAATAAGTCTACTTAGAATTGAAAATTGAAAATTGAAAATTGAAAATTACTTATTTAAAAATTAATAAGGACTATATTGGTGTGTTGCGAATAGATCAGGGTAAATTTTTTTAACATAAAAATATATTAAGAAAATGTTAGCATGTTTTAAAAAGCAAGAAAATCTCGAGGCTTAGGTTATTGACTCAAATTGGCTCTATAAGCATGAATAATGTAATAATATGATTAAAAAAAGACAACTACAATAAATAAACCAAACTAAAATATATATATACAATGATCAACTCAAAAAATAAATGTTTGTCAATATTATAAAAATATATTTTCCTAATATTTGATGACAAAACAAAAATTAAATAAGAATGTGATAACCCTGTAGAAAACAAGATGAAAAAAATCTCAAATCTAAATTTCTAGCAAATTAAATGGTAAAGTACAAAATTAAAATAAATAAAAAGGATAAAAAACAACTCATGTCTACTCGAGTCAGCTTGCTAAATACATGACCTCATCGTGAAACTGAAATAATTTTATAAAAAAATAAATTGAATAAAACAACGAAACTCAAATCTTAAACAACCCAATGTTACTGTGCAAAAATTTAAAACAAAAAATCCAATAAAAAAGCAACGAAAAAAAAAAGAACCAAGTCCTTGCTTATTTATCTATTTTGGTCCCTTAACATTTTTTTTAATTAGAAAGTTTTTTTTCTATTTTGCAAAACTTGCATCAACCAAACACCAAAAGTTTTCTTTGATATACTTCAAGATCCTCATATCAAGGAAAAATAAAATAAAATATCAAATTAAATTTTAAATAAAGCCAATATAAAAAGATAAAATTAAAAAAAATTAAGGTATTAAAATAAAAAAAAAGGTATATGAACTTCCTCTTCATGTGCAAATTAGTCCCTAATGTTGAGGGAAAAAAGAATGGATATTTTTTAAAATTTTAAATTATTTTAAATTAATTAAATTGATTTTTTTTTTGGCAAAGCCAAGAATTAACCGACATAACATTTCTTTGACACCTTAAAATCCTTATAAGAAGGCATAAAAAACAATCGCAAATCAAAGTAATTTTGAAAGATCAAATTAAAATACATAAAAAATTTAAAGATCAAAATATAAAAATTTCTAGAAATAGAAGAAAAAAAGTATTATTTGAATGAACAATGCTCATGCTTTTCCTCGTGATCTATAGTGAAACACTGAGGGGGTTAATTGTTTTTTATAATAATTATACTTTAATTTTTTATTTTTTGTTATTTAACCACATCTAACTATGATTATTAACAAAAATTAAAAGAGATGGTGGTTTTATTATGTATCATCTCAGAAAATACTATTAATTATAATAATATATTTTTTAGTTTTTATAATATATTTTTTTAATTTAATCCTTCAATATTTTATGTATTGAAAATTGTATTTTATGATTTATTTTAATATTCTTTATATATGATTATTCTAGTTTAATTACTCGGGTTGCGAGCTTAACAAGTTAGCTCGATTTATTTTGTTTTTTAATCTTTTTTCATTGTTGTTTTTTTTTTAATTTTATCTTTCAATATTGAGTCTTTTGAGAATTAGGCTTTATAATTTGTTTTCATTTGTTTTCTTATGGAGTTATCTTAGTTTTATAAAACGGGTTGACTTGAATCTTTTTTTGGTTTTTTTAATGGATTTTTTAAATAATTTTATCCAGATTAATTGAGAATTGAGTTTTAAATTTATATTGATTTATTTTTTATAAAATTATCATGGTTTTATGATCCGAATCTCAGATTTAGAAGATTAACTATGATCAATGCAATATTTTATTATTTTAATATTTTTAAAAAATATAATATTGTTTTGAATATATTTTTTATGCTAAGAAAAAATTGTCCAACCAGATATTAGATATTAACTGGAGGAGAGGTAAACTCCTATCATAACAACAACAGGAAAAATAAAAGAAAGCAAATTGAAAAGCTAACATTCACCAACCGAATGTTTCACGCCACAATCAAAATCCGCGACCCTTCCAATGGAACCCATGGCAGAAACACCCAGCCTCCAAAACGCTGGGGAGAAGAGAAAGGACATGTCAAGCGAGGGTGCGCTATGATGACATGCCCACTCGCCCATCTAACGAAAGAGCCATGCCCCAAGTAAAAAAAGTCTGGGGGCAGCAGATAAGCCTGAAATAAAAGAAGTGCCGAGCCACGAGCAGCAAACACCAACAAATCCTCCTCGCCAGCTTTGATGCACCGAAGCCACTTCTATAAGAGGACAGCGCGCCTAGAAGACTACAATGCAAGTGAGAAAAACGGTCATCAAACCTGAGCTTCACAGACCCCGCTTGTTCAGCCAAACTGATGAGGAAACGAGCGAGAAGACAATGAATTTTTAACGTATACTTGAGAGTCAACAATGAAATCAGACACAGGTTACAATGTTTCTCACTGATGAGATTTAGTTTTTTTAGTAAGCCTTATAAGTTTTTTTTTTTTAAATGTCAAATGTATTTTATGTGGGAATATTGTAACAGCTTACCATGTAAATGAACACTCACTGAAATTGAAATTATCCGCGAAGTGTATTCAATGCTAAAGTAGCATAATAAATGTTTAATAACAAGCACCCTTGGATGGCAAAAGCCTTAACTATCACACTAGCTAAATCCTCTACGACCAATTCACAGCTTAGTAAAGCCTCCCCTCGAGGGTTTTTGGGAGGCAAAAGCCTACTTCGCTGGGCTGCATTGCCATTCCAGATAAACTAAATCTAGGCTGGGTGGCAAGGGCAAAAAATTAAACACAAAGTCTGCATTTGAACTGCTGTGCTTTCGTTGGCAACACGAGAACTGTACTTCATTATCAAATTTGATAATCAACAGTAACACAATTAACAAGTGAAATCCAATGGACGGTGCTGTGTGTTTGGTAGAGCGGCTGCCTCCACTTTTGTACCTAACAGCAAACGCAACCGCTCTCAGGAATATATTTAGTACTGTGATAACTGTTATGATTATAATTTAAAAAAAATTATTTTATAAAAATTAATTTTAGTTAAAATTAATTTGAAAAAATAAATATTTAGTTAAAATTATAATTGAAATTAAGGTCGAAGAAAAAGTAATTTAATATATTTGGTTAAGAATGTTTTTAAAATTGAGGTTATAAAATAATTTTAAAAAATATATATTAATATTGATAGTTTTTAATTTAAATATTATCAATTTAACTACTGTTATTATATCATGAAATAAATAATATTTTATATAAAATATTTTATATTGTTTCATTAAACTATTTATAATCCCATCACGTACGAAATTCATCGGATAAGAACTACAGTTTTCATAATTTTTTGAGCATGCAACAAAATAAAATAAAACATCATTAGAAACAAAATTGAAATTATAATTAAATTATGCAAATATCACGTTATCACGTCATCTACTTCTAATTTATATAATGTTATTAAATAATATTAAACATTAATTTTTTAATAAAATATAATTAAATATTAATTAATTTATTTATTTTTGCAGAGAGTGAATTAATAATTCACTCTCCACGCAGACAAAGAGCACCTAAAAAAGTAGGGGAGAAGCAAAGGGAAAACAGAAGAGAGGGAAATGGTTTCTGTAGGCCAACCCTCCATCATCGTCATCATTATCTTCAAGTGTAGCAACAATTACGAAGACTACGAAAAGAACAAAAAGAAAATTGTTAAGAACAACCCTCGTGGTTGAACAAAAAGAAAATGGTTTTAGCAGGCCAGCCCAGCTGTCTCCCTCAATGCCTCCAGCAGCGCCACGTCCAGGTAAGAACAGCTCTCATGGTTTTCTCATCTGGACAAAATCCACCCGTACCCGAAGCACTGGTCAAGGAAGGAAGATGGGAACAACTTTATACTGTGTTTATAAACATAGTTGCATGAACAGGAAACGAAAAACATGTAATTTTTGCTTCAGCAAAATTAAGTTTTGAACGCAGATAAAGGTGAGTCCATACATGAAAATTACGGCTCATTTTGTAACCAAACAATATGTTGATACTATTAAATGAAAACGCTGCCGCAAACACTTAGCCAAACAAGTTCTAAGGATCCAAACGCAAGTGCCAAGCAATATGAAGAATTTTAAGATCTCATTGTGGAGTTTGGTTTCTTCCTGATTCCGATCACCAGAAAGGCCACTTCTGGAAGTCCAACGGTAATATTCATGTAATTATTCATTTATGAATACGATAAAAGACAACAACTCGTTCCCGGAATTTTCAAATCCACACAGAAACCAGGAGAATACAAACCTATTACTATCACCCCACACAAATATGTCCAAAAGAAAAGAACAAGTCCAAGTTCCAAACCATGATCAACCTAATAAGAAAGGTAAGATTTAAAGTTATGGCCAAAAAGTACCAGAAATGACGATACAACTTAGAAGAGGGGTTAGCTATATCTCAACAAGGCTATTCACATAGGGAACCATCCTGGAAGGAGTATCCTCTTCAGTGAAGACTTCTGTGAATTCTTTAGTCTTCATGTTATAGGAAATAAGTTTTTTCTCAAATCGCATCACCACCATGTCACCACCTAAAAACAACACAGTTTCTTTATCGTAGGAACGGGGATACAGATCAGGTACTGGAAAGTTTAGAGTTACAGCATGCTTCGCCTGCCATGTTTTTGTACTGCTATTCATCTGCATCGTGTTTGCATACGCATTTGACAGCTCATTTACGGATAATTTCAAACCTTGCACACAAGCAGTATGAAGCTTCCCATTCACCGCACCCAAGGAACTACATCCATTGTTATAGATGAATGTTGATCGCTCACAAGAGAGATCAAAAGAAAATATCCGACCCATGCTAGAACTCCAATAAACAACGCCATTGACATGAACACCTGTCCTCGGAAGGAGTTTCATCTTGCCAAAAGAAATCTCAGCAGAAATTCTCCAAAATCCATCTGTAGATGAATAGATCTCAAATTCAAATCCGTCAAGATCAGATGCAAAAGCAACAACCAGCTTGTATTCGGCAACAAAGTTCAGTAATGATGGCTCAAAGACTAGCACAACAGCAGGATCAGTCCCGTGATTAGCAGTAGGTTCTGGGAGTTTCTTCCATTTCTGGGTAACAGGATTGCAGATGTAGTATGCCCGATATCCAGTGCGACCCTGGCAACACAGTAGTCCATTGGAAGAACACCTGATATCAACTGGTTCAGGCAAAAACTTCAAAGAAGGATCTGGAACACCATAGGCCATTCGATTGAGGGAAACAAATGACGGTGTGCCTGATGGGGATTGACAAAAGAAGCCGGAAACATCACGGAAAGAATATGACTGGTTGTGGGCAAAGAAAGGAGTCGAGATCTGAAGTTTCCACTCCCGACAGACACCAGTGCATCGATGAAGAGATTTGGCCGGAAGGAAAGGAAGGGCACTCTCCCTGATAATATCTTGTAAATCCATGTGGTTCTTGCTATTCTTGTTTACAAGGAGCTTACTTGATTTCTTTCCTCGATCCATTTTCCCTGCAAACAGAAATTTTAATCCACTTAATGAACCATACTAAACCTCAAATTTTATCAAACACACATGTAACAAATCCATCATTGGCACGTAGGAGCGCTCGCACGATTGAAATTGGCTTCTGTAAATTCATGATCAACAAGATGTTACTCAAGTTCACCCAACCATTCCATTCAGAATGACAAAAAAATACGGTTTCAGGTCAAATCTCAAAACATATTTACATCTCAGTTGCAAGATCCTGACAAATGTAACCCTAGCTTTTTATTCATAGTTCACCATAAAAAAAACTATCACTCAAAAGTCAAAGCTAAAAAACCCACCAGCAATCGAAAATAGCAATAACAAAGAATTTCAATTTACTCTAAAATATTAAAGCAAACCCCATTAACCTTAAAGCGAGAAAAATCCACTAAATAAAAAACCCAGCAAAGAAAAGACTAGAAAATCCAACACAATCGCGATGCTTGCTACTTTAAAAGGCTCTGTTTTGTCACCAACATTTCTTAACCAAAAAAACCTCGAAATCTTCAATTTTCTCTCCACTTTCTCAGCAACCAAACAGATATTATGCGAGAGCGAGAAACACACAAAACTAACAAGCGCAATCATGATTCTTCTAATTAATTAAAGTAGTTTAAGAGCGTTGAGAATAATTAATTATGATTCAGTGCAGGAGTGCAGAGAGAAATCTTTACCAGTGTTACAGAGCGTGGAAACTTGTTAGAGGGCTTTTAATTTTTTGTTGGGGGCTATAAAAAAGGTTTAAAAAAGACTACAGCTTTCCTTGGAAGTTGATATGTTTTTTTAAGGTGTGTGTTTGGGTAATTTCTTTGGTATTCTGCAGCAGAATAGCACTGTTCTTGATTTGATTTAGGAGCCTGTAATGGAGATGGAAAAGGCACTTCTTCTTTTCTTTTCTACTTTTCCCCCCCCTGAGAAACCTCAATTCAGCCACTATAAAGGCCGGTGAAACGATCACAGTATAATGATGATCAAGCAGCGACGACATTCAAGTACCAACTTGAAATGGGTGTTATATCTTAATTATGCTAAATTTTTTCTTAATTTGGATTCAAATTCATTATTTTTTATGCTAAAAAAAATCTAGTGGCTGAAATTACTTTCCTGAGATGAAATATTCTTCAATTAAATCTTGTTTTTTTGTTTCAAATTGTTTTTTGTTTGAAAAATATTAAAATAATAATTTTTAGGTGTTTATCAGTAATATTTTAATATATTTTTAATTAAAAAAATTTACAAAAACATTCTGTTTAAGTATTTTGAGTCTACTGAAAAAAAAGTAGGTGTTAAATTTGGAGCAAAAACAGAGGAGACGTTTTCGTATCCAAATTAATGTCATTTTATTGATCAATTTGTCAAAAAGAAAGCAAAAAAAAAAAAAAGACAAAAGGAAATTGATTAATGGTTCAGAATATCTTATTTTAACTTTTAGGTGCTTCGTAATTGATAGCATTTTCATAATCAATTAATTTGAGGAGAAAAATTGATACTTCAATCAAATATCATGCCTAAAATGTACTAAACTATAACATGATGAGAACCGTGGGAAGGACAAAAAACGCATGTGATTCTTTTTTTTTTCTTTTTTTTTATTTATGTGGGGTGTCCGGGCCAGCTTGCGCGCACCACGACTAATCTCCACGGCCAATTGAATATCCTGCAAACCCAGTAGGCATGTAAGGCACCGCGAGGATGACAGGCATGCACGCCAAGACTCGAACTCAGGTGCAGTGGAAGAGACACCGCTAGGCCAAGCATGTGATTCTTGAATTGCTTCATGCTAATGAGTACTTGAAAATGTAGGTATTGTTATATTTTAATAGAAATGTATTAAAAAATATATTTTTATTTTTAAAAAATTATTTTTGATATCAGTATATTAAAATAATTTAAATATATTAAAAAATAAAAATTTTAAAAAAATAAATTGAATCATCTTTTCAAATAATAACTCATAAGTGAATTGTTTTATTCATCATTAATAGTTAATAGGATGATACAAAATCTCGATTGACTCAAACATGTTGTCACATCTAGACATCGCGATGACCGATTAAAAATTATCTCGATTGAAAAAGAAATAGATATTTGGTATCTTGTTCTTTTAAGGAAAAATATCTTGTTCAAGGAGTTGTCACCTAGTATTATGGTTATTAGGAACTTTAACTGGTCAACAGAGATTCTATAATACAGGACTAATTACACAAAAGAAAAGATGTTATCACCCCTTAAGCGTCCTATATAAGACAGGCTGCATTGCTGGTTTTGTCTAAAATTACTAAGAATTTGTTCGCTTTTTTTCCTTTTTTATTTTTCCTTTCATGTTCCTGACTCTGATGTCAGTGAACAATTCCTATGAATATTTTTAATTTTAGCGTTGGTAAATATCACACAAAACCAAAAATATGATACTCCTGACTCTGGCGTTAGTGAATATTTTTGCAAAAATGAATTTGAAGAAGAAACTTTTTATGTCTTTTTTTTCTTATTTATCCTTTATTATTATTTGCCCCTTTTAGATGGAAGTAAAAAAAAACATTGCATGATATATTTGTGTTTAACAGTAATAGTCTACAAATTGAGCACATTTACAAGAAATACAAACACAAGGAAAAAAATAAAACAAAATGCGAGGGACCTATAAATAAATCAATAAAGATTCCTTAATATGTTTGAATTTTCTAATATCTAAAAAGAGCTTGTTTGATCAAATATCTAATTAAAATGGACACAAAAATTATGGTCAAGGCATAAAAAATATAGGTATGTTTTGTCAAGCACACCCTTAACAAACACAGTGTGGGTCGGCTAGGCTTAAAGCCTAAACCCGGCCAACTTTTTTTTTTCTCTTTTTGGGTTGGATCTAGCCTAGCCATGCTTGAAAGGTTCACACATGCATGCAATAGTGATTAGTTAATTATTTTAACAAGGAAGGAAGGAAACTTACCTAGGCGTGCAGTTGTTAGAGGAAAAGTCAAGGGAGACCGAGCTAAACAATAGAGGGGTTGATGGTGCGGTGACTAGTATAGGATTCACCGCCCCCTTTCTTTTTTATGTTCTTCTCTTTTAGGGTTTCTAGTAATGGTCTTCTCTTGGGGTCTCTTCTTTCAAGGTTTCTCTCTAATTGTTCTTCCCCCTCCTCTTTTTTCTTCTTCTTTTTCTTTGTATACTGAGATTAGTATTTATAGTGCAAGAGTCTCATCACTTGCGAGAAGTAAAATCTCAATCAAACTTATTTTCTTTTTTGAAATTCGAATTTGAAAGCAGATAATTATCATTATCTTGAGGATTATCTTGAAGGTAAGGATTATCTTAAAGATAAAGATATAATGACAAAGGCACATTATAGTCCCTAGTTTTCACACAAGTTGACAAATCATACTTTTCATCAAAATAAATCTCTAATCTTTTAATTTTACATTTTAAACCCCATAAAATTAAATTAAAAGCTAATGGGCCAAAATTAGATTATAACACATGTCAATTAAAAAATTCTTTTGGGATTTGATCTAGTGGCACTCCATTAAAAGGTTCTTGATTTATCTTTGATCAGGTGAAAACTTGTTAATTTTTAATTATTTGTTTTAAAATCAATATTATTTTGATCCTTTTATTTTATTTATTAATATGTGATGATTTATTTTCTATTTAAAAATATGATTATGATTGTTTTTTAAAGTGTTTTTTATTTTGAAATGCATTAAAATAATTTTTATTTTATTTTTAAAAAATTATTTTTAAAATCAACATATTAAAACAATCCAATATATGCAATCCAATATATATGAACATAAATTAATTTTTAATAAAAAATTAATTTTTTTATTAAAAATTAATTTGTTTTCGTATATATTGGATTGTTTTTAAAAGACGTTTCCAAACATTTATTTATATTAGCTCCCCTAATTCAGAACCCAGATTTGAATAACCATTGTATTTCGGACACCGTCCATGGAAGAGCAGTCAATCTTTTCTTGATCGAATTTTGAGCAGGGAAAATTTCTCTCTTTCTTTCTAACATCAACTGGGATTTAAACCCAGCGTAGACATGTATCAGAGATGGTGCCAAATCACTTGCCACTTAAGCTAAATATCTCAAAAGGTAAGATCATCCATGGTGGAACAGTGCAATACGTGCTAGGGATTTGTGAGCTCTTATTTGGTGTTCTCCAATTCGTTGACCTTTATTTTCCCCCTCTACAGTCTATAAAGGTTACGATTATTTATAAAAAGAAAAAGATAGAAAATACTACTATATGATGGTCGCAATTGAGCCAGCAAAATCACTATTTGTAAACATGTGTATAGAGCAAAAACTCTTTTAACTTAGAAGTCACTAAAAACGCACAGGTAGAGACAGATGCATGTGAATATACTGATCTGTGCCGGGAAAATATTGTTCAGAAAATCCAATGAACCATGGCCACGCACGGAAGGAACAAAGATAGAATTGTGGTGGCCCTAATTAACCACATCATCCTCTAGAGGAAGTCCTCAGCCAAAGCACTGATCACTTGGAAGAGGCCCTGGAATGGAACCCTTCTCAAAGAATTGCAATCCAAAGATGACTAAAATGGCAAGCAATGACAGATATGACAGACCTTCTACAGCTCCCAACAACCCAAAAGGTCCGGTAGGCAGACCGGAGCCAGTTTTGGTCTTGGTGTACAAGGACCAGCCTATAATTCCGATAACAACCAGGTAACTTACACCTTCCAGTGCTCCTATTGAACCTCCTGGTCCAGGAGGTAGGCCACACCCTGTTGTCTTGAGGGTGTAGAGAGACCAGGCGATTACTGGGGTGGAGACTAACCCGCCGACTATTGCAACTTTCTCTATGATGCCATTACCACCATCGGTGGTCTCCTTTGCCATGCCGACAACCTTGAGCGGCCGGTGCGGTCTTGTACTTCTGCTGTTGACATGGTAGCTGCGACTTTGCGGTGACAGTACCGACGCAAGCGAAGGTGATAAGAGCAACATCTTTGACGTCCAATCTGGAGCCGTTCTTTTTTTTTTTTTTTCAGCTCCAATTCGGCAAAAGGCCAACCAATTAAACTAGTGAGAAATAAGGGCAGGCTTGAGTTCAGGCTACCTTATCCGTATTTATGTCAACAACAAAGGATTTGAACCATTCGTTTGAAGTACCCTTCTGATCAGTACAACTGCACAAGAGATCTGGACCGTCAATGCTCTAATGGAAGTTTAAAGGAATTAAGGAATTATAGAACTCATTCATTGAATTAAAAAAAAATTAAGTCCCAGATATTCTTTTATTATTCTCTGATTTTTGAACTAAGTTAATTTGGGGAAAACCAACAAGATAGAGACATGTCCACTTCTTCACTGAGGGCCCGGAGCCGCAGCCGGTCAAGTCTTTCAAAGCCTCAGCCTCGGCTTGGCCTGGGCTAAAAGCTTGAGAATCACTAGGGTTGGCTGGCTCAATTACTTTCTCTCCTACTAGCTGTTTGGGTTCACCTGTGTCCGTAGCACCTGATGCAAGCAAAATGACAGTCCAATCTCAAGAGAGAAGAGGAAGTGTCAAAAACTTTAATACCGCCTGATCAGATTCACATGATGCACCTGCTCCTACTAGCCACATAATATACCAGGTCCCACGTCACGTGATTCAAGGTGTTTATTTTTTTTCCGTGTGCGCGAGACCATTGTAGAGCCGATGGTGAAGATGATGCTGCATTGATTTTTTTTTAGATTGAGCTCTCAAGTGGACACATGGCCTCCACACCTGCTGATAAATAAAAGCAAATGACTGGCCAATTACAAGGAGACAGGTAGCAAGGAGTAAAAAGAATTCTTCAAAAGCCCATCATTTGATTGAATGAAGCAGAGCGGGAAGAAGGAAGTCTCTCTACAAGCGTTTCTACCAGGCAATTTTATAACAAGCTTTTGGCCCAGGCAGCAGGGGGGGAACCTAGTCTTTCTCTCTTTTGTCCCTCCATTTAGTTCCCATTTAGAAACAGACCCCTGGGAGGGAGGGAGCTGAAGAATGGGCGGTGAAACCCTCCTTCATAACTGTCATTTGAATTAACAAAGACTAACGGCTATATAGGAAATGGGAAGAAGCGGGACGATGCTAACAACCTTTTGAATCTAACAACATGCCACCCAAGATATAAATTCCTTCACCTAAATATGCATGTCCACGCGGGAATACTCAAAATCACTAGCAGACTACAACCAGTCTATCTGACAAGTTCCTCTTTTTTTCATGCTTCACGACACAAACAAAACATCTTTACCCAGGAGATTGAAGGAGAGCTAATGGTGCTTCTTCGATGATGACTTCGTATATTCAACAACATCCTCATCATCATCATCCTCACCATCTTCCTCCTCATCTTCATCTCTCTTCCTCTTAAGGTGTGAGGATGATGGTAACATCTGCAATTCATCATCATCGTCAACTTCTTCCTCCCCTTCAGGATCATCTTCCTCGTTCCCAGGCTCCAAGTCACTGCCTCCAGTATCATGATGAACTTCTGCCTGCCCCACTGGTTGAACCAAGTACCCTTCATCGGAGTCTTCATCCTGCCATTGCAATAAGAAATTCTATCAGAAAACAAGAATATCACTACCATTATAGACATTCGAAAAAGCATCCACATTTAAAACAACAAATCATACGAGTACTTGAAAATGCCAAGGAAATGTATTTGGACTCATTTTCAGGTTGTTTGAATAAGATTAGTCCGAGTTCCAAATTACTTAAAAGGCTCTGGAAGAAAAATAATCTACAATCGCATACTCACACATGCACACCAGAGCAAAACAAGATCAGAAGATGAACTAAAAGAATAATCCCTATTTAATATTTACCACTTAACAGAAATCAAGTAAAACACTTCATTTATACATTGTTAATACTAACAAATAGGACATAATAAAGCAGGGGATGCAAGCTTAACCAAAAAAAAAAATAATCATCAGTGACATACTAATCACATGCTATAAAAACCACACTTAGAGAACACAAACCAGCAAATCAGTCCTACAACGAGTTAGGAAGGGTAAGAAATTCCACATGCCAAGTAACAGTCTTCCCAAATCAGTACCAAAGACCTGGCGATAGCATTTCCTACAGCAAGAAAAGAAAGCCACAAAAAATATAATTGGTGAACCATACCACAAACTAAAAGACCATCTTCACCTTTTCCCTCCTCCTTGCTAAACATTTGCAGTTTCTTTTATTCCTCCCAAGTCTTTCCTAAAAATACTCAGTTCATAAAATATGAACTTATCCTCAAAAGATCACCGAGTTCCCCAAAATTTTGTGAACATGCCATTAAACCAAAAATCTAAATTTCCTGATGTCACTCAATTCATCTCTTGATGTAAACAATCCCTCATGTTAAAATTCAAGTTATAATCTGTTTCCCAGATTACCATCCGCCATATTGGCAAGGACTATGAATCTGCTGTCCATGAAAACAAAGAAAAGTATCCTGACCACTGACAAAATTCAAAAAGCAGTAAAATAAAACACGATAGCAAATACATTCAAAACCCATATTTTCTGCCTGAGGCAGATAAAAAACAGATAGTAAAGATGCCATAGACCAAAAAGTATCGACTCATGCATATATATGCAGTAAAATAAGGCTTTAAGCCTTCAACAGAGGTCACGCCTTTCCATCTTGTCTGCAAATTTACCAAATAGCAATCAAGCAGTTAATCCTACCATGCAACACATATAAAGCAAATAAATGAATAAGGTAAACATAAGATTCCAAAGCATCTCACCTCCTCCTCACCATCTTCCTCATCGTCAAACTCTCCATCATCCTCAACAACTTGCTCCTCCTCACCAGTCTCTCCATTATCATCCTCTTCACCGTCATCCTCCCCATGCTCATGCCCATCAATCTCCCCTTCTGTACTCGTTAATCTTCCTGTACTCTCCGGCTCACCAAGATCCCCTTCATCATTATCCACCTCCTCCTCCTCCCCCTCTTCATCTTCTTCATCATCATCATCGTTGTCATCATCGTCGTCGTCCTCCTCCTCATAATCCACAGCATCATTATCCTCGTCACTATCGTCACCAATCTCATGCACTTCCACTACATCATCATCATCCTCATCAATTTCCTCTTCCCCAAACTCATCTCCCTCCTCCTCCCCCTCCCCCCCCTCCTCCTCCCTCCTGTCCACTACCTCAACCCGAAACCCATTCTGTCTAACCCCATTACCTTCTCTCCCCGTCTCCGCCTCCTCCTCATCCGCCTCGCTCTCCTCTTCCTCATCCACATCAACAATCCCTTCCCCAACTTCACTATGCCCGTTATTCATACCCAACGGCCTTTCCCCCTCCCCATCAACCTCACCACTCCCAGGATCCTCCTCCTCCTCCTCCTCTTCCTCCTCCTCATCATCAGACTCCGGTCTCTCATTCTCCTCAGCATCCATTTTATCCAAATACTTCAACGAACTAATCAATCCAAAAACCCTAGCACGATAATCCTTGACTCTCGTAACCGGACACTCATACAAATCAAGCGAAACCAACCGTAACTTAGCCAAAGGTGCTAGATCTTCAATATACTGAATCCTATTATTTGACAAATCCAAATCCCGAAGCGAATCGAGTCCAGCTTCCACAAGAAATTCTAATCCACCAGAGATTCTATTATCAGATAAAATTAATTTCTCTAGATTTCCAAGACGAGGAAATTGCTCTAACGTTGAAACGCCAATACTTGCAATAGATAGGTGTTGAAGATTCTCGAATTTTTCAAATAAACTTGGAGCTGCTGGTAATCTTCCTTGTATACACTTAACAGCACCATCTAGGGTTAGGGCTCTTACCGCTAAGTTATCTGTTTGCCCCTCTAATGCTGTCTCCACTGCTCTTTCCCAGATCTCATCCATCAAAAATTTAACCACAACAATCACCAAATCTCCTTTTAATCTCAAACTAATTTCATTCTAGATCAAAAGTGGATTCAGTAGCTACAAACCCTAATTTTTTTTTCTGAGGCTGTAGGATTTTATTGCTGTGTGATATAGGTTTTTTTTTTTTTTTTTTGGGGGGGGGGGGGGTGTTAAAAGGGAAATAGAAAGCTAAAGGACTAACACTTGATTTTCTACTCTCTGTTTCTCTTCCTCTTCCTCTGTTTTTTGTTTTTAAAAGCAGCCGTGGACCTATGGTTTTTTATTGGTTAAAAGAGGGGGAGGAGGGTATATGCTTAAGGCTCGAGGGTTTGGGGCTAGGGCTCAGCCTGGGTTGGAGGGTTTGGGGTGGGTTAGGGTTGGGGTGAATTATTGGGAGGGTGTGGGCCGTTAGATTGGAGTGTGGGAGGATTGATGACGTGGAGGCATGTGTGGTGGAGATCGGAGGTAGGTGTGTTTGTTTTCGAGAAGAGAGTGGAGGGTTTCCTGGTTAGTTTGGTCTCTACATGCTTGACACGTCCCTTTTTGTGTAAATATCGTGTCCCTCATAGAAAAGCCATTGAGGTTTAACATATTTTACGGGGCTGCCATGGAGTTTGATTACCATAGCATTACGACATCGTGAATTGTCGTTTCGTATCTTAAAAAATAAATAAATTAAGGACGCGTTTGGTGAAAAAATAGTGAAACTAGAAGAATGGAATTTTAGCACGTTAAAAACACGTTTAGAGTAATCTACAACTAGACGAACCCAAGCCTACAGTGTCAGCGAAGTTCCTGCTTGCACGAGTTTAAAGCAGATATTTGACCATCAAAGCACAAAAAAATCTCTCCTTTTTCTCAAATAAAAGCAACACAAGGTGCAAAAATTTGTGGAACTGATTTGGAAATTGGGTCCAAATCATTGTCTTGAAACCAAGTCTAAATCACAAATCAAAAGAGTTATCTTAAATTGATCTTATAATTTAAAAATAAATTTAAAAATAATATTATTTTAATTAAAAAATATTCGAATTTTAACTTGCTTTTACCCTAATAGATTAACCAAAGTTTTTAACCACTTTATATCAAATTAATTTTTTTATTTTAATTTAAAATGATTTTTAAATTTTTTTTAAAAAAACTGATATTAAAAGAAAAATCTCAAATTAACTTGTTAGCCCGCGTGGGTTTTACAATGCGGGTTCAAATTCAAAAGACTGGCATAAGGGGAAAAGTCCCAAGTCAACTGCTTGGGTTTTATAACACTGGTTCAAATGTTCAAATTGAAATGTCTGTCGTTAAGGGGGAAAACATTTACTAAGATGACCATATGATTCATCCAGATTAAGGTGACCATGATTCATCATGGAATGATCAGTAAAGATTTTTAAAATGTTTTTTATTTATAAATATATTAAAATAAAAATTTTATTTTTAATATCAATATATCAAAACAATTATATATATAACTAAAAGATAGAATGAAATCACTGTTTTTCCACACCAAAATACAGTGTAAATTACAACATTAATTCATAATGTATTTTTTTATATATTTTTTCCTAACCTTCTGTTTATTTCTTTTTTTTTTTTGTATTTTTATAAAATTACTTTTTTTTTCAACTTTCCTCTATTTTTTTCAAAATTATTTTTATTAATTTTACTTTTTAAATATTGAGTGGGTTAAAAATTACACTTTGAAACTTTTTGCCTTCAAAATATTGTGGATTTCTGCGGTATTTCCCACATGGTTTTTTATTTTTTAAAATTATATTTTTTTTATTTTTTAAATATTGAACTGATTAAGAATTTTATTTTGTATTTTTCTTTAAAATATTATTAATTGCTACATTATTTCTCCACGTGGTTTTTTTGTTTTTTATGATTTTCTCTAAAATTATTTTTTTTTATTTTTTAATATTAAACTGATTAAAAATTACAATTATAATATACGAGAAAAACATTGTAACTTTCCTTATAAATTACTGTGAATTGCTATAATGTTTTTTCCCACATGATTTTTTTCTGTTTTATTATATTTGTTTCTAAAATTATCTTTGTCAATTTTATTTTTTTAAATATTAAACTAGTTAAAAATTACAATTATAAGTAAATACAAATTTTACTTCACAAAATATTATAAATTTATACAGTTTTTTCTCACATGTTTTTTTTTCAATTTCTTTTGTGTTTTTATTTTTTATAATATTTTTTTCAAAATTATTTTTACTGATTTTATTTTTTTAATATTGAGTTGGTTAAAATTTAACGTTGTAATAAAACTTAATCATGTAAGAAAAGCACTGTAGCTTTCCGTATAAAACGTTGTGAATTGCTACAGTGTCTCTTCACATGTTTTTTTTTCTTGAAATTTTTTTAAAATTATCTTCGTCAATTCTTTTTTTTTTAATATCGAGCTGTTTGAAAATTATAATTATAAGTCATTACAAATAAAGTTAAATCATGTGAAAAAATACTATAGCTTTTATCACAAAACAATATGAATTACTACAGTGTTTTCAACATGATTTTTTTTGTTATTTTTTTCTAAAATTATCTGTCAATTTTTTAAAAAAATATTAAGCTGATTAAAAATTAACTTTGTAATTTTTTTTTAAAACTGTAAATTGTTACAGTATTTTTCCATATGATTTTTTTATGACTTTTTCTAAAATTAACTTTGTTATTTTTTTAATATTAAATTAGTTAAGAATTATAATTACAATAAAATTAAATCATAAGATAAAAGTATTGTAATTTCTTTCACAAAACACTATAAATTACTATAATATTTCTCTAAATGATTTTTTTATTTTATTTTATTGAAAAAAACATTATAATTTTTTTATAAAACATTATCAATTATTACAACATTTTTTCTCATGGGTTTTTTATTCAAAGTTATCTTTATTATTTTTTTTTAATATTAAGTTGATTTAATTTTGTAATATTTTTTTACTTTTTATTAACAAAAAAGATAATTTTTTTTTCTCATTATAAAATATTTATTCTATCATATTTTTAGTTTCTATTACTTATCTAACAATAATTTATAATTATAATAATATCAAATATATTTATTTTATAAATCCACATAATATATCATCTCATATAAAAATATAATTTTAAATATTTTTTTTAAAAAAAAAACAATTTCAACATCAAGATCATATAATCCAGGAATGATGGTGATGGGCCCTTCCTAAGTTTAAGACAAACCTGACAGCAATTGCCCACGAAAAGCGTCTCGAAGAGATGCCATTGAAAATTCAATCACTATCAGTTTTCGCAACCTTCAACATGTAGAGGTAGGCTGCTAGTACATCGCAAATTCTAGGGAAGAATAGATTCACTGAATACATAGCAAAGTTCAACACAAACCAAATACTGGCATAAGCAACCCCGTAACAATGTATAGACAATCCAACAAAATATCACTGAGAGGACCTCTTAAAACTACGTTTCCTAACTTCATGCTACGGGAACGGGAATTAATGAAGTTTCACGATGAAGCATTTCCAGTCTTCTCCGTAAATCTTCACTAAGCTGTCCAATATCAACTAGTTTTTCGCATCTTAAGCCTTAAGGAATGCAAGAAGCACTAATATTGGGTCAAGATATCATCATCCAACCTGTGGAAAAATACTGTCGGCAAAATGTTTCATGATCATCTACCTGTGAAGAAAAAATAAAAGGTGCCCTTTTCAAGTCATGAATCACTTCACATGTTGCCTTTAAAAGCAGCATAAGTTGTCCTCCTCCTTCTAAGTTCCTTTAAAAATCCATAACATTCCATAAATGAGAAGGTTCACAGGCTTCGAAAGGGTAGGCCACTAAGCTGTGCTTTTGTTGGGGCTACTAGTAGTGGCTAAAACATAGAAACTAGAGGGACAAACAGGTCCCTTGAAATTCTTACCCAAATGTCACCACCATCCATTCAAGTGCCTCAAGCAGTGCAAGTCCATCAAAATGCTACTGTTGACTTCCTTGGTGGTCCATGCAAGAATTTCTATTTGCAAGTTGCTTGATGCTTGTTGGAGTTGAGAATGATCGAGCCCTGACATATCATACGGGAACACGTGTGTGAAAAACAAATTATAAATTGCACGACCTTGAATCCATCCGTCCATAGAAGATAGCATAAGACTCTATTAGTGGAATAACTAATTTCTGTTCTGATATGAAATGCTTTATGATACATAAAATGAACAGTAAAATAAAAACCGCAGAATTTAATCATCAGGGAAACTTGTAACTGCATCTTTTGGTGCTGTACAACAATGTATACCTGAAAGGGGAGGATCCAATTCGTGGTGTTACTTGTTATCTCCACTATTATTGCCAGTTTTACCTCCATTTTGACTGCCAATACCTTTAAGCTCAGCATAACCTGGTGTTAGCTTGGGTGGTGGCTGTACTATTGGAGAAGGTGCTGACCGAAATGGCCAGGAGATTGTGCTCGCACCTGAAGCTGGGGAACTAGATAATTGGTTTGGCCATGCTGAAGCTGTTGAATCTTTATCCATTTTCTGCTTGTCTGCCTTCTCTTCGAATTCTTGACGACTAGGCTGCGACTCATTGATATCCACTCGAGCTAAGTTCTGATTTGTATCTCCCACCATCCGAACTCCAGAAGTTACACACTGTAGCCAGGGCTGCCTGAAATTCTGCCATTGAGGAGGTCGGACCCCACGGGAATTAACATTATTTTCAGCGTCCTCTTTGCCTCTGGCCAATTCACTTGGCTTATTTGATTTACTCTCTAGTTGTTTATCTTTTTCTGAAGATGAAGATATTAATTCAACTGGATCAATTTTAGGTGCAGAGGATCGGCCTGAGGCAATTGTAGTTGTGGGAAATGCCTTCTCGGGAGGGACAGCAGGAGTATAATTTTTTGGAAGCAGATCACCCCAATTCTCCAAAAGCTCCTTGTAGACTTTACGGAGGGTGACTTCTGTGAGACCTGTCACCTTACAAATCTCTGCCTGTGTCTTTCTTTTATCTTCTAGTTGGCATGCCAGATATATAGCAGCTGCAGAGATGCTAATGGGATTCCGCCGGGTGCAAAAGCATTTGTTGATAACAACTTCTCCGATGTGAGTTGCCAGTTCCTTTAGTTATATCAATTAGTTGCTCAATTTGATCAAGTGAAAAGCAAATGGTCAAGAGAAAATCCACAAGCTCGAGAAGTAAAGAGTCTATTTATATGTTTTTGATCAATGTTTTGTTGAGCACTTTTAGTGTGATCACACTTTAAGCTGGTAAATACTTGCACACAGCCACTTCAATGAGCAAAACAAGTGTCAAATTATCCAGAAATATCATTTATAAGCCAAACCACAAAAATTGTAAATGACTTCATTAACAACTATTTCTTTTTGGTATTAGGACTCCATCGACTTTTTATGTATACAAATTGCTTGCAGTTCACAAAAAGATAAAAAAATTTGAACGTGTCAGGTGAACAGCTACCGAGGTTTTATTATCATCGAACTCATTTTTTGGGGCCAAAAGCAACTTGGAATCTTTGCAACAGTTTGACATTAAAAAGTAGTGAAATATTAATTTTAGTAAAATTGATTTTAATGCGTTCTATTTGTCCCCTAAGAAGGCTACAATTTTCCTGTTCAAAATTTCTTTCTTTTTTCTATTTGATCTTCTTAACACTTTCAATCCTTCGAATACAATTTCTCAAAGTTTATTAACTAAATTCTAACTTTTCCAACTTAACAAGTCAGCTGCTTCCACACAACAAAGTACCTGAGCAGATTTGTTCAGTTGGAGGAGAGTGCAGAATCTAGGCATATGCACTGAAATTGAATTGCTGTTAATTGGTTGACTTAGTTGCAAAGCTTCTCCCAGTATCTTGATGTACTTCCCAATCTCCTTTTGAGGTACATTGGCAGCAATCGAGATCTCCTGTTAATATAACCCAGTCATTCAAGTTAGAAATGATCAAATCCGAAAGATGCCAAGACCAATGCAACTACTTGCACACAACACCCAGGAGCACATTATCATACCAGGCAAGCATCAAATCTCAAGGACAGGAATAACAGCGGCACTAGTATATAAAAGTACTCTTAAAGCAAATCGTTTCGGTCATTAAAAAACAACTGAGGTACTCATTAGAGAAGCCTCTAACCAATCCCTTATCCTCATTTCCCCTCATTTTGACCTTAACAGTGTCATACTTTTCACTTGCTAGGAGACATTATCCAGTCAGTGTAAAAACATAAGCACAAGCATGTAGATTGAAGAATGCATCAGCTTTCAATCAAAGTAACAAAAAATGCAATAAGCCCACCTTCCTTTTCTAAAAATTACCTCTCCATTTACAAGTGTCCCTACCTGATTCTCAAAATATAATTACACAAAGCCAGCATCATATACAATTCAAATTAGCCGGTTCGAAATTATCCTTCCTAACGCAGCACTTCAAAAATACAGTAATGCTTATTACAATTAGTTAACTCTAAATTAAAAACATCTGCACAGGTCTCACTGTTTAATACCTGGAGGGTTCTGGGTTCTTGGGCTTCTCTAATAGCCTGAACAAGAGCAGCTGTAGCAAGAGCTTCGACACTCCGATTCCTCAAACAAGTAGCTGAACAACAATCTCTAAACAACTGGAACGCATGATCTGATATATCACAATCCAAGCCCAAAATCGAAGCCACATCAATAATCTGCATATACGCTCTCAGATTATCCACCACGACATTAGAACTTGAAGCCGGTGTAGAAGCACTTAGTTCAATTGTCCGTTCAAGTTCTGCAAGGTGACCGGAGAAAGAGAGAGAAGAACGGACGGAGACTGGGTTGGGTTCGAGAGACCAAGTGGAGAAGGAGGTTATAAACCCGGTGGGCTCAAATGGGTCTTCTTCGTTTTGGTGGTGGTGGTGAAGGGTCGGGAGATCGGAGGTTACGAGGCAAAGAGGGGTGTCTTGTGCACGGAGGTGGAAGAGGTGGTGAGGGTGAAATTGGCGTTCTTCTACAACACGGCCGCAAGACGTGCAGTCGGTTATGCAGCGGTTTGTGGTTGTTGTGGCGCAGCGGCCTTGTGTGGCGGAGCAGTAGGGGCACTTCATCGTTAGGTGGTGGTGAATTTGGGGATTCTGGTGGTGTTTTGTCTTTTGAGGGACGGGATTGATTTCCTCAAAGATGGTAGAGCTTTCAAATGAGCTTTTAGGCAAAACTCTTTTTATTATATATTGCGGTGATGTTACATATTCATTTATTTTTACCGCCCATATTCATCCCAACACTTGAGAGCTGTTTCGAAGGAACATAACCATTATGAAGGGAGGGGGTGGAGAGAGAGATTAAGGAACGACTTTTTCTAGAATGTGCCGTGGATAGTGTTGATTTGAGGTCGGAAACGGGGTAGATTTATTTCTATCCTCCAATTTGTCGGCGAGGGGGGACGAGGTTCGATAGTTGATGAAATTTGTCTACGTTAGCAATTTGATCTCCCATTGAAATGAAAGAGCAGTCGGGCACACCCAGAGAAACCAGCTAACAGCCTGGCACTTTCTTCGAATTTCAGATGCCAGGGCAAAGAATAACAGCGACATGGATCGACAGAATAGCTTATTAACTTGTAAATTGTAATGTAGAATTTCAAATATTCTTTCAACTTGAAATAGTAGACGACATCTTTACCAAAATTTCTTACTGGAGTGATCTATCCAAAAAGTTGTTAAAACCCACTCATATTACGAAGATTGTGAAAGCAAAATAAGGTACAAAGAATGATAACCTATTTAAATACATTGTTTATCCCTAATATGAAAACAATAAACTTAAAGAGTATGGTTCACCCATCACCACCGCTCGCAAACTCTGGGCAGCAGCACATGGAGCAATGAGGCACGAAGCTGGATTTGAAGCCTCGGGTGCTCAACTTTCTCCACATCAATGACCACTCCCTTTTGAAGCCACTGCAGCCAGCTTCAGACTCTTGCTTAATTCTCGTGCTCTCTGAAAGCAAACATAAGAAACACAGAAAAGTTATGGTTAACATGTCTGTCCCACTCAAATTAATTCAGCACAAGAGAAGCACATCGAGCAATACGAGGCTTTTATACTTCCAAGTTCATTGATTCAATGATATGGGCTGGCCATGAGAGCAGCAAATCATTAAAGGTGTAGCAAATGAGAGAAACACTTTACCAATACAATCTGGGATAGCAATGATACATCTCTGAAGTCAGGAACAGGTAGTGAGCAAAGAAGAGAGGCACAGCAAATTAACCCCAACTCCAACACAATCACAAGATCGCATAAATTCAAAATAGGATTAGAATTTAGATAGCAGTTAACAGCCCTACAATGTTTCTATTCCTTCTTTTTATTTCTCTGGTTCATGAAACGTAAGGCAATAATAAATTTAACAGATGAATACCTACTCAAACAGTACAAACAAGGAGATGGACGCCCACTCGTAGTGATGAAGTTCCACTTAGTCCTCACCACAACCCCTACCCTAACCCAAAACTTGCTTTCACTTCAAAATATCATGCAACTTAGAAACTCCCTGATCAAGCATTTGCTGTTGTGGACATTGTGATAGAATGGTCTGAACTTTTCCTCACTCCATTGCATACTAGGTTTTCACAGACCCACCTCATGATTACACTAAACAATGACATAAATATAAAAGGAAGTCCGAGATAACTGGAATCCAGTTTGTCACATTGAAGGCATGGCCAAAGATGACTTGTAGGATTCATCTGCAATAATGAACTACACGTTGAATCTCAATAACAGGGATCATAATTAGCCTGGTGAGAAATTGTATAGAAGATTTATTCTTAGAAGCTATACAAACTACAGCCCTCCTATAATCACAATTCAAAATTACCACCCACACAGGACACAGCACAAGGATACCCATGCACCTAGGATCTCATCGGGAACTAATTCAACAAGTTCAGCAACCAAATACCAACTTCTGGTTAAGTTTATGTGAGCACACAACATCCAACGGGGCTTAACCACTCCAGATATCAGATAGAAAAAGCTGCTAAACATCTAGACCTAGCGTTTGTAGCTTCTGTTGATAAAACATTGAAAATGTCCAGCTGAGATGACAGTCATCTAAAGTAGGCTATCGTGAACAAATTTTCAGCTGGGAAATATTTTGCTTAAGAAAAAGAGGCTTCCACAGAACTATCCGAACAGAATAAACTAGCAAAAGTCTGTATCAAAGGATAGCGCACAAACAAAAACCTTAATAATTTCCTCAAGTACAATGGTAAAAGAATTGAATAAACTTTGGAAAAAGCAGGCAAAACAAAAGGTATTGTCACATTGAAACTCTTGCCACCAGCAAAACATTGACAATTTATGTAGAACCAAAATTCAATGAAAATGGACAGAACTAATGCTCCCTGCGGTCCCTAATATGATTTCATTTTGAGTTTCACACAATCATTTAGCAATTGTTAAAAAGATAGTCAAGTATAGCAAATATCAAATTTGCCCCTAACTTCAAAGGATCCACACCTTTTTGATGCAATGCAATATTTGGCATGTTAAGGGATACAGTGGGGTATTAACATACAACAATCCATTGTCTATTTTTGAAAGGCTAAAAGTTTGCCAGTGATTTCAGACCATAACACCTATCATCCTGAGATTAAAGCCAACATTACCATTACTGTTTTGAACAGTGTTCCAATAACTGGGTTTTCTCTCAGCATTCAAAAGTATAAAAATGTTTTTGCTAAATTAAACGGTGAACAAATCAAGATTTCAATTAACTGAACAATTAAAAGGATTAATAGCAGTTTCACAAAAACCTAAGAAAATAAATCACCGCCATTGATCAGACAGGAGGTAGATACACTGAGATCAATAGACCAAATAGACATCTTAGCAATCTTAGTCCACACTCAATTTTATCTCATGAAATTTACCCTAGTTTATTATTACTATCAGGATCAGCCTTTCTTTTCACACCATTCCCGATGAGTCTCTCCATTTCTTCTACTACGGATCTGCCATTCTTTTGCTCTGCATCTCTCATATGAGTTTCTTTTGCATGCCTTTGGGTACGATATTACACTTATTTCCTTCCTCGCAACAATATCTGTAGCCGCTGCTTTTTTTTCCGTATCTTTCTTTCAATAAATCACTTCTTTTATTTAAAATAAAAAATGAATAATTCTTTCAATAAAATATTATTTACACCAGCTTATCAAAATTCTACCTAAATGAACAATGAGCTCGATTAAGCCCACTGTTTCTAAAATATACTAATGCAAACTCCAAGTCTAACTTCAGTAAGGTTTTCTATCACATCACTCAGACTTTTCTACACTAAGACTTTGACCAATAAGTAAAATCACAGAGCAAGCCCACCTCCTAACCCCGAATCAACCACCGACAACATGCTTCCGCTTTCAATTCAAATCAAAATCAATAATCACAAGATCAATGTCAACACTACCCTGGCTACTTTGTATACAGTTCCAATCAACAAAAAAAAAGAAAAAAAGTTCATTTGCGGAAACTTAACATTAAAATGCAAAATCTCAAGAACCTAAAAAAAGGAAAAAAGGAGTCCTCACCGTAGATTGAACAGGAAACGGATCAAGATCAATAGACCGAATAGACATCTTAGCGATCTCAGCAATGACAGCCTCTTTAACATCTGATGCGTCACTAGTCAACTCTTCATAAGCAGCTTCAAATGCCTCTTGCCAAAATTTTGGTAATCTGATCCGATGGCTATTCGTGTATATATCCCACATATGCTTCACCACTTTCTCTCTGTCCTCCATTTCCTACAGTTATTTACAATTCACCAGTCAAAATAAATTCATAAAATCAAAATTTAAAAAAATAAAAAATAAAAACTCAGAAATAGTTCTGTGTACTGACTAGGACATCGAGATCGTCGCGAATGGGAGTGTCGATGTCGTCGACGAGGCTGTTGAGATTTCCGGCAGACCAGCGGAGAGTGACGGTGCCAGTAAGCATTGACCAGAATGCTAATAACAAAATGGCTGCTAGAGCCCAGAACTTGTAACGGCCTTTGCCGAATAGAACGGAATCGGAGGTTTCCTTTTTCACGCTTAGTGCTGTTGTTGTTGGAAGCGAATCGTCTTCCTTCATCTCGATTTATTTTTATTCTACTCTGGGGTTTTCCTTTTCTTTTATTATTGTTAGTTTTATATTGAAATAGCTTGTTTCCGTGTGTTTTTTCAGTGGGAGAGATGGAGGTGGATTCAGGAAGGAAGAGCGTGTCGTTTTTTAATCGATCTATGCGATGGAGAGGGACTTTGTTATAGGAAAGGGAGGGGTAAGTATCTGCTTGGGTTAAATACAATGTTAGTCCCCCAGCTATGATGATGGCTTCAAATTGGTATTCAAACTCTAAATCACAGCAAATTAACCATTCCACCTATATACGAGCACTGCTGTTTAGAAAATTAAGATAATTCTTTATTTGTTTCATTTACTGCTAGCAAATCAAATCAATTATATCAACTACAAAATTAATGCAGTAATTTCAGATTAAATGTTATCTTTATTTTTTTTAATATATATTCTAAGATAATGGAATTATCATACCATTTATATATTCTAAATTTATTTTGAATATATAAAAATCAAATACTTATCCTTGATTTATATGGAAAGACTATCCAAGATGTTGTATTAATCTTTATTTTTATAATTTTTTTATATTTTATTGGAGATTCTTTGTATTTGAAAGATAAAAGTTTTAAAATCCTTTCTAATTTTAGATGGAAGAAATTCATCGACTTTTAATGATATAAAAATATTTTTTTATTCATGTCATGTGGTTTTAAATTTGAATAATGTCTTATACTATTCAAAAGTGAGAAGAACTCTTGTTTATATATATATATATATATACAGCCTCCTCTTCTTCAATGATAAGAATTTAAATTTTTATTTATTTATTTAAAAAAAGAGTTGAAAATTTTTTCAACTTGCATGTATGGTTAGATGTAAAGAATCATGGAATATATTTGTATATTTAATTCATTTATTACATAAAAAAATATTATGTAATTAACATTATATAATGAAAAGTAGTATTGCACGTACGAACCTGATTGTAAAAAAAATGCCCATCATAAGATTAGATTGTAAATTTTATATAGCACAGGGACAAAAAAAAATTCAAATAAAGACCACTTTATCACTATAAATAAAATACAGGGACTAGTATTTTTTAAAAATTACATGAACTAGAATGAACTTTTATGAATGTCTCCATTGCATTACAAAGTTTTGTAACAAAATAAATGAATGTAATTAATGATCTCATTTTATTGCATTTTGATGCTTTCTTTATTAACCAGTAGAGTTTTTTATATTTATATATTATTTATTATTCATCAAGTAAAAATTTTAAATTGAAAGTAAGTATTTTTATTCTGATTTGATTTTAGGGGTAAAAAAATTATGTTCGGTAAGTAACAATTTGGTGGTGGTAGAATTGAAAAAAAAATATTCATTTTGATCTGATGTAAAATCAATCACATAATTAAGGGACTCGTTTGTAGATAACAGTTTCTGGATGTTTCGTGTATCCCCCCACACTGGATTGACACTAGTGACGGTGTCGTGGCTGGGATCTACTGGCCGTTGATTTACCGAGGAGTCAACCTTTATGGAAAGGGTTTGCTACGGAGCCTCATCTTAGGCAACCGACAAAGGACGACACCGTTCGATTGCTTTCTGCATTGTGGAGTGGGCATTGCCTTATTGGGCGATATTATTTATGTGCATGGACCCGTCCAAAAATTTCCCTCTGTCGTCGTCGACGTGGAATGAAAGGGAGTGGCTTTGCTTGCGTTTCAAAGGAAAGACTCTTTTGCTTCCACTTCAGGAAATTGACGGTTAGGGATAACTCGGAATTACCAAAAAAAAGAGCTTAGAAGGCCAAAATATAGTAAGCACTCTCGTCGTCGTCGTCGGCGTGCAATGAAAGGGAGTGACTTTACTCACGTTTCAAAGGAAAGACTATTTTGCTTCCACTTCTAGAAATTGACAGTTAGGGATAACTCGGGATTTCTAAAAAAAAGCTTAGAAGGCCAAAATATAGTAAGCACTGCTTTTGTTAAAAAAATAAAATAAAATAAAATTACAGTGTTGTAGTGTTTTTCTTTTGAGTTTGATGTTAAAAATATTTTAAGTTTAGCTAATATTTCAATAAGTTGTATGATACTCGAATAGTAATTAATAATATTTTATTGGTTATTTTTTAAATTTATTTTAAAAATAAATAAAAAATTATGTAAATTTTTTTTTATTATTTTTTGGGAGTCATGATTTTTATTCACTCTCTTCTTTTTATTTATTTTTTTATTTAATATAAACTTAGAAAGTACTAGTTATCCTATGAAATTTTCTCTGAGACTAAATTTTTTATCAAATAATCTTAATTGTATAAAGAATTTTTTATCAAATAATCTTAATTGTATTTCCTATAATTTTACAATGTATTTAAAAAAATTATTAAATTTCCTTAGTGATGATTTCAAAGTTGAAACCCAAGAAATCAAGGGAAAAAACAATTTTTTTTAACCATGAGATTAACTAACTTCTCAAATCCATCCTAAAATGTTCTTAAAATATTAATAAATTTTTAAAACATAAATTTTTATGATTTTTTGAGTTTTCAACTATATTTATTTGTGCTTGTCTTAAAAAAATCAAATTTTATTTTTTTAATTTAAGTTTTTTTAATGTTTTCTAATGATTTTAAGGTGCTGATGTTAAAAAAATATTCATTTATTAAAGTATGTTTGCTATATCAAATCATATTTGTTCTTAATACTACAATTATTAATTATTTAAATAATATTTGAAATTATTTTTAAATCTTATTTCATATTATGCAAGTATTTGCAATCAATATTATTTAAAAATAGATAAAAAAAAATTTTAATTCACCTAAAATGATTAATCATCCCTTGATTATTTAAATATTTTCATATAATTTATGTTATATCAAATATCTTCTTATTTGTTATTATTTATTATGACAATATGTAGTATAATCAAAACATAATATTTTTTTTTTATATAAGTTGACTTGGTGATTTCAAATTTAGATATCACTTATCCAATTATCATATATGCATTTTCATAGATATAGATGATATTTTATATAGAATTCTCATGCGGGTTGATTCAGTATATATATCATCTAACAAGTATCTACATATTAATTATAAATATTTTTTATATATCGATCTATGAGAAAAAAAAAACTATAATATATATCTATCTCAATAACTCTAAATAATATTTATTTCTAATAGAGCATTAACTATAAACATTAGGAATATTCAACAATATTTTAATGTAATTGAAATATCATAATTATAATAACTTTATAATTTTTTTATAAAATATTTTTTTCTTGTAGTTTTATATTTATTTTAAATTTATTAATCAAATATTTGACAAGTACTGGAAATAAATAAGTTATTATTAATAATTAAATATATTTTTACAAACAAAATCAATATCATGTATAATTAATTAAGATTGTAACACGAATAAGCTTCATGATCGAATAAAACTTTAAACCTATGCCTTTTATGGGCGTTGCCTCCAGTCCTGCGCCGTGGAGAGTTGAACCATTAATTTCAAATTGCATGGAGCAATGAGCAATCTAAACATAGGTCATGGGTACAAGAATAAACTTCATTATCCATTAAAACTTTAAGGTTAGACCTTTTATGGGCCTGACCTTGATGCGGGCAGGTGGCAGGCGATAGAGATCCCCAACTCATTAATCATAATTATTAGTTTGAAAGGATGAATATTCAGGTATTCTAGAGAATGATTAATATTTAAGCATTAGGATTAGGATTAATAATATTTGCATTAAGACATTATGGATCTTCTGTTTCATAAACTTTGCTTATTTCCACTGGCTAAATTAAGGATTAAATGGACAGAACTAATTATCCCATTTTCCCTGCTAACCTTCTTACAAAAACGAAACTTTTTCTGCAGATTAATGCATATGTTATCAACTTCTACATTTCCTTGTGCCAATACAATTCTTTTTCTCACTTTGATGGTGGTCTTTACACAATTATTTGTTTACTCATTTCTTCTCATAAACAACAAAAAGAATCTCACATCAATTGTAATGTTCAGCCATTGTTTCTCATAATTCAAGGTCTGAAGGAGGTAGAAACTGCTCTGTTGTCAAACCCCATATGTTAAAATCTACCTCATCAATTTTCCAGTGTTCTTCCATTTCTCTCTTGTGGTTTGCAGATTGCTCTCCGTATCTGAAGACCGTGACACGAGTCTGACCACTATGTGCTATGTTGACACCGTCGACGTACCTATAGTCATCCATTATCGATTCTGCGCTCGTCTCCCAGAATATATCCTCGCCGTCTTTCGTTCTTAATCCTATCAGCCTTGAGTCCTCAAATTGAATCAAGAGGCCTGACCTCTGGCTAAAGTATCCCCACATTGTATGGTGAATTATCTCGTAGTTAGGACCACTTTGTGCCTCTCGAATTGCTGGACTTGTCTCTAGCTTGAGTATAAAGCAGTCCTCATCTTTTATTAGTTTCTCTCCAATGCAGGTTGCATCTATAAATAAGTTTGCTGTGGACCTGGGATCCAATCCCTGCCATAACTTACTGTGTTAGAACTAATTAATCGGACGAAATCAGAGGACTGAAAATTCTAATGCATACATTCTACATAAATTTTCACAGTCTAGTATATGATTGATGCTACAAAATGTAAATCAAAGGAATGATCCTAACCTGCAAGAATCGGCGCAAGGGTCTAGGAGGACCCTTTGAAATCGGCTTTCGTTGATTAGAAGAATGCCTCCATGAGATCTTGCCATTGCTTCCACATATCATCTTACATCCTGACACAAGAAGCTCTAACATCCACAAGTCCGGATCTTTCTGCCAAAGCACAAATCCACCTGTTTCCTCGCTGCCTTTCACGTTTATGGTCTGCTCCCCTTCATGAAATTCTGATGCCTCAATTTTCACCTCACCAGTTACGCACATGCTGTGCACTGCGTTTAATGCTGCTTGTCCTCCTGTAGCTGCAATGTATTGTTGCACAATATATTTGGCTGTTGAAGCTTGCTGTCAAAAAACATTGTAACACTGTCATTTTCTTAGAAAAGTCATGGCAATTGCTCATTTTTCTGTAAACAATAATTCTGTTGTAAAATAAAAATTTCAGAGAGATATGGATGTTTCTATAAAACCCTCTTACAATTGAACAATCTTTGACAGGTTTGTGAACCGAATGGCCTACTTGCACTTGAAGAGGAATAAGAGGAGATCCAACCATGTAAAGAAGGAATCTTAGCTCATTAATTCGCGCTGCAATGAGCGGTTGTGACAATTTTTCGGAAGTTTGAGCCCTCATCCATGTAAGCATATTTTGCCAGCGTAATTCGGCATTGCTACCCATGCTAGTGTACATTTCTTCGGGTATTGGGATCTCAAGAACAGTCTCCAGGCCATCTTCTCTATCAATATTTGGACAGAGTTTCCTCATGATGAAAAGTACAGAAATAGAGAGCCTAGAGAATGATAGAATGTTGGTTAGAGAGTCAAGAGAAAGGGGGAGGAACAAGAATTGAGAGTCAAATGCTATACGTTCTCTCTTTTCTCATGCATTTACCAGGGACGGTAAACAGGAAAAAATGCGAGGACAATTGGTAAAAAGAGACTTGCCTAAAGGCTGGCCTTGCTTGTAGGTTTCATATGGGCATGATCAATATTAGATTTTGATTGTTTACAAGTTTCTATTTTAGGGGACCAACCCCCATAAATATTGCTGAAGAATTTTTTTTAGAGGAGCAATCCACAATGATGCTGCCAAATTTTCTCCTAGGCTAGAGGCAAAAATATTTCGTTGAACAAGGGTAGAACTTGAGAGATGAAAAATGTTTCGTGGACCATTCTTGCCGATTCTTGGATTTCCCACTAAAAATAGACAGCTAGCTGACATTACTGACAGTCCATTTAAAAAACAACCATTTTTAACCCATTCCAAGCAATACTGATGAAGCAGATAGAGGAATGGGAGAAGCTTGTTGTTTTTCTATGTATGCTTCTATCAGATCATAAGCCGCAGCATCCCCGTCTACCGCTGGTATCTTCTAGATGCATGTAAATTATTAAAAAATACTATAAATTATATTTTAGAATTTTATATAATGATTTAAATTATTATGTTTAAATAATTATTTGATATGATATTAAAACTTTAATGATTAAGTAGTTTCAAGTTCGAATCTCATTATTTTTATTTATTTGATAAAAATTAAATACAAGATAATATAGGTTTGTGTAAGTTTGAAGTCCAAAAAGTTTTTACTTAAAAGAATGTATTAGAAAATAATATAAATTATATTCTAAAATTTTACCTCATAGCTTAAATTATTAAATTAAAATAATTTTTTAACAAAAAAAATATTCATGTCACTTATAGAATGGAGATCAAAGCATGCCCAGGATAAACATCATAGTCAAGATAAAAGAAGATGAAAAAATAAAAAAAGGTTTTCTTGCATCAACTACTTATGGTTATGTTGTTTGAATTTTGAATTTTTTTTTATAGTGAGATAAAATATTTTTCAAGTGAAAAAATAATTTCCAAACATAACACAAATAATAACTAATAACTAGGTGTGTTACACATGGAGATATGTTATGCATGGAGCATCTAGTAACTTAAATTTTCCTTATCTAACAAATTAATTCACGCTCTCAAAAGTCATCATTTATATTTTGAATTAATAATTATATAAAATAAAAAATAATAATTCAATGCTCATAGAAGAGATGATATGATAAAAAAAACAAGGAATGAAAAGGAAAAAAGAAAGAAAGAATGATGCGTTGTATATATATCAAAACTTTAATAATAACACTTTCAATATTATCAAAAAATATATTGACGAATAAAATTTAAAAATACTATAGAAAGCTAACTTTAAAATTGATGATAAGATGCCAACAAATAAATATGTTATTGTTTTTAAATGACACGTATAACTTATTATTAGTTCTAAAATTGGTTTTCCAATAATTCATCTCATGAATATAATTCTATAGTAATAAAGTAATAAGAGTGTTATTATCGAAGCTCTAGGATATTTACAACACATCAATTTTTTGTCTTCCTCTCTCATCTCTTGTCTTTTTGTGCAATGTTATCGTAATTGAATTATTTTTGTTTATTTTATAGTTATTAATTCTTTATAAAATATACACTTTTGAGAGGATAAATATTGCACAACACATTTAATTGTGCATGTGCTATCTATGCGCATAATAACTACAATTATTTTTTCAATTGAGCTGTTTTAAAAAATATTTTCTCACTGTGCTGTTCTTGAAAAAAACTCTTGGATTTTTTTGTTTCAAAGAATTAATATGGGATTTGATTTAAAAAAAAAAGAGTAGTACGATTATAATTTAACTTAATTCATGTATAAAATGATGTGATTTGTAAAAAGAGAGGTTTAATGACAATCAAAGGCAATGATTTGGTCAGAGAGATAGAAAATCCTTTTTATATCCAACAATAATTAACATTAATTGTTATAAAAAAATAATTAGACTCAAAACTTTTTATAAAGAATTAATATTTTTCTTCGTTACTTAAGATTTTAATTTATTGTTTTCTAAACAGTAATTAAGAGCAAATTATGGTTTTTTTTTTTTTTTTTTTTGGGAGGGGGGGGCGGCGCGGGCGCTGAGAAATGTGACAACTTTTTAAGGTCGATCGTAATTCTATACCTTGTGGAGGTTATTGTAATTTAACAAACAATATATGACAGCAATAACATAGCAAGTTTTTGCTTGTTTAATTTGCTCTAAAGATTACCCACTTAGGCTACACTGTTTTATTACCACGCTACATATCACTCTTCACAGCCTCAGCTCTACCACTTATACCCTTGCTAAATAGCTCTTCTATGTCTTCCAAGGACCTTCCTTTGGTCTCTGGGAATAGGAAATAGAAGAAAAACCAGGCAAGCACAGCGATGCCAGCAAACAAGAAGAAGGCTCCTCCAATGGTGATTGCTTCATAGAGCGAAATAAAACTCATGGAAATAGTGGCATTCATGAGTCTATTCACAGCAACCCCAATACTATACCCTTGTGCTCTTAGCTTCAGGGGGAATATCTCCGAGCTGTACACCCATGTCACAGGTGCAAGTCCAATATTAAAGAAAGCTACAAACGTATAAGTAGAAATGATGCTAAGGCTTAGTGCCCACACCAGCTGCCCTCCATGGTGATGCTCCACTATAGTCAAGCAAGTTCCTAAAACTGCCAGGGCTGCTATGATACCTGCTGTGCTTACAAGAAGAAGGCGCCTTCTCCCCACTCTATCCAGCAAGAAAGTGGAAATGAATACAAATACGAACTTTGTAAGCCCCACGCCAACACTTGCACGCAAGAGCTTTTCCTTGCCAACAATACCGGCTTTCTTAAAGATTCTAGGACTGTATAAAATAACTGCTTCAATTCCAACTGCATGCTCAAAGAAATGGATTCCAACCGCGGCGACCAGTATCCAACGGACTGCTGGTGTTGGCCTTATAATTAGTTCTTTCCAAACCCCTTCACCGTGAGTTTTCTTCAGGGGATCGGGCTTGACAAAGTCATCATTGCAATTCACATCAATCCCAGCTGCTTCTTTTATGTCACGAAGACGGGTTTCAGCTTCTTCTTCTGAGTTGGATACTCTGCGCAAGATTTTCTTGGCTTCTCCTAAACGACCCTGCATTACTAACCACCTTGGAGACTCTGGCATTTTAAGGATGCCCAAGGCCAAGGCGAGTGAAGGAATAGCTGCAATACCAAGCATTATCCTCCAACCAAGCTTCAGGTTCAATCCTCCGAAAGCAACATTTGATATGTAGCCGAGTAAAACACCAATACTTATTCCAAGCTCCGGTAGACATGTCAAGAAGCCTCGGTACGATGGCGATGAAACTTCTGCCGAATATACAGGAGCAATCATCAGAGCAAAGCCAACACCAATCCCAGCAATGCATCTCCCCGTCATCAGGACACCATAATTTGGAGCGTACCCCATCAGGATTGAACCAAGCATGAAGATGATGCTGGCTGCAAAAATTGTGTATCGCCTGCCAATATAATCAGAAGTTCTTCCAGCAAGAAGAGAACCGAACAGGGCACATATGTTTAAGATTCCAGCAAGTATTTCCACTTCCGTGTCATGGATTTTCAGTTCATCTTTTATGAATATCATGGCTCCACTCATTACTCCAGTGTCTGAAAAAAGAAGAAGAAGAAAAAACCTTTGAATTATGGCATATTCCACAACACCCAAATATAAGAAAAAGGTTTTATTAATCAAAGATTACAAGAATTATATATGAATGGTTAGAATATTATGATCCCACGACATTTTCCAGTTCCAGAAAACACTGTTTAAAGTCAAGAACGAGAACTCTACATGGGATCCAAGAGGGAAAGGAGATCGAATTAAGGAACTCACCATATCCAAATATAATGGATATCGTCGAAGCAACTATAGCACATCCAGCAGCATACATGTTCAATTTTTGCTGGTTTTGTCCACCACCACCCTCTATTGACACCATGCTGATTAATTGCTCTCCCTGTCTCGTTGAACCTAATCAGAAACTAAAAATCTTATCAAATAACTATATATGTGTGTAGGAGAACACAGTTTTTTTCACAATTGCTCCGGTAACCAAAGCTGACCTCCACCTCTAATTATATAGGCAAGCGATGTGACTAAAACGTGTCAAAAAATGAACTCCTAATGTCTTGTGGCGCCCACGTTCACAGGTAATCTTACAGGCAGAAATCTGCTAATTTTATCACTTCAATTTGTAACCGACAGACGAAGGTCATCAGGCCTCGCCAACCCGATAAGTTTGGGTAGACAACTTCATTTTGGCAATGAAAAACTTGGGATTAATCAAAATATGCACTTCAGGATTTGCATCAAACCATTAGTACCCTCTTTTTATTTAGGATTTTGTATTTTATTTAGCATATGATTTTAGTTTATTTGTCTGTGGATTTGCTATAAATAACATCATGATAAAAAAATAAATAATGGTCATCCTTCATCGTCTTCGTTGTAAGGCCCTAATAATGGTCATCCTTCATCGTCTTCGTTGAAATTCGTAGCAGTCACTGTCTCCGTTGTCTTCATGGTCCAATTTGCAAGGAAATTCCAGTTAAGATATATTAACTTATTTTTGGATAAGATTTGCCAGGCAATCCAACCTGTATGGTCAACTAAACCGCCGCAACTTGCAAGCCACTGACTTGGCGTCCTTGGGCTTGCAAGACGCCGTGATAATAAATAATAATAAATCGTTTTCTGATACGATAAACCTGTGCTAATTACAGATTCGGTTTGCATGCACTTATCTAAAACTACTAGCAATTTTCAATGTTTAATCACCAATTTTCCACGTCATTTTGAATTTAAATGCAGTTTGCCAATTAACATTTTAGTCAAATGTTATTTATCCAAATCAAAATGCTAACTTTTAGGCATTTTAGTGGTCGTGATCAGTTCAGGATGACCCAGATTAGGAATTACGATTTTTTTATTTTTTTTTCCCGAATTTACTTATTTCTAAAATTAGTTTTGGTATTTCTGATTTGTTTAATTGCCTAGTTTATCCCTTGCTCAAATAGGACATACTATTTACCTCGTCTTGTACGCTTTTGATTGCCATAATTATCTCATATTAAGAAATTATAGACTTTAAAATGTTCTTCTACAGTACTTACTGTGTTTCTTTTTAAGGGTTTTTAAATACTAAAAATTTCGTATCAATACCATAAGATTTTCCCCATATACATTGTGTCATCAATCCTTACTTCACATGAAAAGAAAAAACAGAAGAAGTTATTCTCCACTAATCTCTTATACACGCCAACACTTCAGATTATATTTTTATGTTTTAAAAATAATTTTTAAAAATACATTGCATTCTTTAGTATTTTTCTATTATTTTGATATGTTAATGTTAAAAATAAATTTTAAAAAATAATCATTTATCATAATACTAAACAAGCTTGTAATATAATGTCTTAGGAGAATAAAAATCTCATTTTTATAAAAGTAAAATTCTAACTAACCCTTTAAAGCAGATACTGAAAACTGTTGTAATTGTTTTTATTACAAGGCACACTTATCTCTGTATATGTTTTATATCTTTATACAACCCGAAACCATAAGGTTAGGCAATCAAAAACATATAACGGAAAGACTAGTAATCAGAGATATGTAACAGAAAGAATAAACTTATCCTAAAATCATGGGAATACAAAGACATGGTATGGACATGAATGGTGACAGCTATATTGGAGGTGGAGGTGGCATTGCTGTGATTATTTTAGTTTTCTTAATACCCTCTAACTTCAAAATGGATAATATGAATCTACTAAATTATAAAAGTTTATGTGATGTTGTTGTGTTTATAAGTACTCTCACGTTCTTTTCAATAAGTTAATTTTTTTTTAAAAATAGATTTGTACTAAATATTTTTACTTTAAAAAGTTCAATGAAAAAATATTTAATTTATAATAACTAGCCTTACTTTTTTGTACTGTGTTTGCTTTTGTATTTTTAAAGTGTTTTTTTTTA
>NW_011499868.1:753573-761432 GCF_000495115.2 Populus euphratica | reverse complement strand
GGTGCCACGTATGCTTAAAGAAAGAAGATATTTATGTTGCTATAAGATTTGATTTAGGGTAATTGAATAGTTCACTAAATCTAATTTTTTTATTTTTTAATAAAATATTTTAATTAATATTATTTTAATAAAAAAACTAAGTTTTTTTAACCATCTAATAAATAATCTAATAATACAAACTTAAGATTAAAAAGTTTTGTTATGATCTTAAATTTAAGTTTTGTAGTTGCTAATACAATAATTATAAAAATTCATATTATTATAAAATTTAAAATTAATTAAAATATATATAAATTAACTTGGTATCGATTAAAAAAAACTAAGTTTTTCTCTAACCTGATTTAGGATTAGAATGGAATTCATTTATCGGGATATGCAATAATGTAAGTTCAGGTATTTATTTATCTACAACTTGAATGAAAAAAACAACAATTTAGATATAATACTCTACTTGGAAAAAAAATATAATGTAAAAGCTAGAAAAACAGATCACTTTACAGAAGAATAACAAACAAAAACCACGTTGGATTAATTAATTGGGATTCTAATTAAAATATAATCTCGTAATTTGGGAATACATGTGTACTTTACAGTCCATCTGGTCTCATTCTTTGTTTATTTGGCTGTGATCTGTGCCCAGAGGAATACAGAGCAAGAAAGCACACCTCGAGCATCATACAGCAGCAGGTTATGCGTATTCAAGAGTCAAAATCTGTAAATCGAGTCAACTCGTGTGAAGAAGACAAAGGAGGATGGAGGGCTTTTGGAAGGAAACGTTTAGAGAGGGTAGCCCATCGCCAGTCTCAGTCATGCATCCTTTCATAATTTTCAACGTAATTAATCTATTATTTCTGTCATTTTTCGATGGCCGAACGCTTGTTTTCTTCCATTGATGCAACGTGGCCCTCTCCACATCCTGAGAGAGACAGGTGGCGGAGCTAAGAAGACAACCTGTTTTTAAAGACAATTTGGGTGTTAGAATATAATCAATAATTCAAGGGCTTAAATTCCATGATTATAATATTATTATTTAATCTTCGATTCCATAAATATCTAACAATGTTTGGCAGGCAAAGGGCAGACAAACTCGTTATTATACGTACACTAATTTGGTTCAGGATCCGTAAAGGTTGGCAAATTGAATTGAAACATATTTAGAGTGAGGAATTGCATTTGAATATCATCACATCTAGCAGAAGATCAGCCGTGTGTTCCCACCTTCTCCGTCCAAAATATCATGCACTTGTAAAATCATGCCACCTTCGTATTTGCGCGTCATTTGTAATGCGTCACTGCTATGTAAAACTAAATATGTTATGAAGAACTTGGAAATAATAAAACTTATGTAAAACAGTAGTATCTTTGGTATGTGCAATTTTTTTTAAAAAAGAGGAAATTATCATTTTAATTAAAGAAATGGATCCTGCGAAAAGAAACTATACCTTTGGCACCCTATTTTGTTTGAAAAAAGAAAGGAATTTTTTTATTAAATTAGCATTTATTTTAATTTCAAAACAAAATGAATATTAACAAAATATGTTATCTTTAAACCAAAATAATTAAAAATAGTTGTGCTTTAAAATACAAGAAGATCACACTTCATGGTTGACTTTTTAATGAATGAGCTGGTGCTTGAAGGTGTTGTTTTTAGAAAATAATGATCGGTTTATATTTGCATCTACATCTAACACGTGTGATTTTAACTAGTATGATAAAAAGTCCACAACACGATATCCCTCTAATTCTTCATAATATCCTGTAAGAAAAAAGAAAAGATAAGGAAAGAAGAGCAAGTGAAGATGCTTATAACTTGCTTGCTAGCATCATAGAATTGCATGCTTGTGACATGTTACAATGAGAAAAGAAAATTTGAAGTCAATGGAGAAGAAAAAAGAGAGGAGAAGTCACTTTGAATTTGTTAAATATATTAAAAAATAATATAAATTATATTTTAATATTTTATCTAATTATTTTAAAATTTTAATAAATAAATAATTATAAATTCAATATATATATATATATATATATATATATATATATATTGAATTACTAGAAGAATTTGTGGTAGCTGTGTTTTGTATTTTTCAGTGAAGATACGCAAATCGTTTGTAGTTTACTTCGTAAGACAAGAACAATAAAAACATAGCAACTATATAAGTTTCTTTAATTAATACAATAACTATATGGTATCTACAGGTAGCAATAATAAGGAATAAAAAAGGGATTTGCTGTCTAGAGTTGGCATGGACATCTCATATCTAGTAGGCTTATCCTCGAGATTCACGAGTCACCCGGCTTTCTTTAATCCTCGCATCCTTGTCTCTAAGATGCTGCCGGCAAAGCACACGTCAAGTGTTTAAGCACCAACAAAATTATGCCAAGTGGCAAAGGAAAAAAATAAATACCAAGGTTTTTTCTAAACTTAATTGTATTAGGGTTTTTAGCTTTCTTTTTCTGTTGGTTAAGTTGTTAACATTAGTCCTCGAACTTCTAATTTGTCACTAAATTTGATCATTTTATGAGAATTTTACAACCCCTCATTCTACACTTGGGTAATATTGTATTTGAATTGTATAAGTATTTTATTAAAGGATTAGGACGTCATTATAAGAAATTAATAGGTTGGAGGGCTTATATTAAAACATAACTTTCAAGAAGGGCCGAAAGTTAACTCTCAAACAATTATCACAGTTCTTGTGTTTCTGAAATTATTAGGTAAACTTATTATTGACTACGTACTTCCTTTATATAATACAGAGTCAGAAAGAACACAAGTGGAATCCATGTGCTATACGAGGACCTTTGTCTTCCGTCTTGACATGATAGATGTCCCTGATAATCTCTCTTGTCCACTCTTAACTTCTTAAAAGAGGCCCAATTAAGAAAAGCCCATCTAGGCATTTGGGCTTATCGATGTTAGAAAAATTAAAAGCCTGACATGTCGAGGGGCAAGCAAAACCAACCATAGGTAAAATAATAATTTTTTAAAAAGATATTTTTGAAATTAATATATTAAAATAATTTTTTTTTTTTTAAATAATTCAAATCTTTACAAAAAACACTTTCCTATTACCAAAACAAACGAGGCACAACCATGCTGGAGACAATATTGAGTGCAAAGAGAAGCTTTAAGCTTCGCCAATGACCATGTGTCCCCCAAGAGGGCAGGGAATAAAGGGAAAGAGACACTAGCATGCAAACATCATTTTGTTTCCTTGGATCCCCACCATGTTTTTGAGAAGAGGAGCTTCGTTGTATTGACTTTTTTTTTTTTGCCCCCTTTTCCATTGATAAATTTGTTTAATCCTAACATAAAAAAAGCCAGGCTCCTTTTTTCTACCCTGTGCTCTAGAAGTGATACAGCATAATGCTAATAAAAAAACATGGAGATGACAGGAGCTGCTTTTGCTTCCTTTTCCACAGCTATTTGTATTAACTCGATGACATCACCATTCATGAGGCAAAGCCTAAATCTGATCGTGTAATAGCCTTTCAGAGATGAAAGCATATTTCACTGCGACTGCTACGCCATTGAGGTCTGTGCATGCCTTGAGCAATCTGCTTTACTCGCCTATCACAAACAAGAACCCAAGATCTTCCCAGGATTTGAATTTACAGGCTCGATCTCTTGCTGTAGAATTTGCATGATCATTCATCATTGATGCGGGGCAAGATCATAGGATGAGAGACTGATTAAAGTGCTTAATCACATTAAGAGCGGTCAATGATTAGCCAATGGCTCCTCGACGGAGAAGTTTTCTAAGGTCATGATTTCAAAATGCATTGATATCCATGTCCATGTATGAAATCCTACTTCGAGATACGAATTTTGTCTTTGCTTTTTTGACTTCCCAGCCACCGAAAGGAATTTAAATAATTTAAAAAGATTAAATAATCTATTTACTATCAGAAAGGCTAGTCCTTTTATAGAATAAATTGAATTTAGATAAAAAGAAGGAGGCTCCACGTGTAGAACTAATTCCATACCATCAGAGTTTCCATACGCTAAAGAATCCGACAGTGTACGGATGGATACACCAGATCAACATGATTATAGTCTCCATCTTTGAGAAATTCTCTCCTGGGATAGACGTGGCTAGCTAGCTTCCCTCCTATATTAATTCAAGAATACATGGAAAATGATTTGGATGTGTTTGCCTTACTCGAGGTGATTTTTAATCGAGAATAAATTAAAATTAAATAGAAAAACAAGTCAGTCTCCATTTCCCCGGCACATGAAAACCACCAAAAGTACCTGCTTGGTAGAAAAGGTACAATGGCGGAGCATACGTCTCTTACATTCAGTGATTGCTTGGGACATGCATGTGTATTTTCTCCTTTTCTTTTTCCAAAAAAGGATTGCTAATTACTTTTCCAAATTATCGTGGTCAATATATATTAATGTTAGTGTAGACTGTTGTGATGCACATTTTCACCCTCTTCTTTCCTAATCATTGAAAAAAGAAAAGAAAAGGAAAAACAAAATTCATTCCAGCCCTATATATATAAACCATTCACCTTCCTCATACAAACAGTTTAATGCTTTTCACTAACAAAGCACTTGAGCCCATAAGCCGAAAACATTAACAATGGCTAAACGTTTCAGGCTCAAATTCTCTCGAGTGATCTCCTTTCAATCTTGCCGTTCCAAAGACCCTTCTACTCTCCCATCAAATCCTGTCCCTTCATTTCTTAGACTATCTCCAGTCAACCACAACTCCATCATCATCAACAACCTCCATCTACCACCCTCACAACCACCTCCTTCCAGAAATCTCCATCACTCTTCCATCAGGCGACATGTGTCCTCGGCATTCACATCATTGGGCTGTGGGTTTAGAACAAAACCCTCCACACATTGCCTCTCTGAAACCGACCACACCAAATCCTCTCCACCGACTGAAAATTTCCACTGGGAAGAAGAAGAAAAATATCACGTTGTGGCGAAACTCTTTGACGACGATTCAACACCCCGCCGCAAGATTTACAACTCCTCAGCCTCTGAGGACTCCAAAAACCACGACGTTTTTCTCCCTCCAAGTAAAATGGAGAAGAAAAAACGACGAGTCAAAAAGAAGAAAACGGCATCAAGAATCCGCATCAGCACTTCCTCAGCCGATAGCGGGATATTTTTTAGCGGCGACGAGCATGTCATAAACGACGAAGAAACAGAAACTCTAGTCTCTTCTTCGAGGAGCTTCTCCACTGATTCTTCCTCGGAATTCAATCCCCACTTAGAAACAATACGTGAATCTCCATTTTCACGTAAAAAGAGAGCTAAGAAGGCTAAAGGGCGTTGTGTTTTAAAGAGTGGAGCAAAAGGAACAACGAGAAGAGGACGAAAGGAAAGAAGTAGCCGCGATGGTTCTTTGTCGCCTGCAAGATTGTCGAGGTTTCAGTGGCTGATACCGTGCACGGTGGAGGGGAAGGTAAGAGAGAGCTTTGCGGTGGTGAAGAGATCAGAGGACCCATATGAGGATTTTAAGAGATCAATGATGGAAATGATATTAGAAAAGGAAATGTTCGAAGAGAAAGATTTAGAGCAGTTGTTGCATTGTTTCTTGTCTTTGAATTCAAGGGAGCATCATGGGGTTATTGTTCAAGCTTTTAGTGAGATTTGGGAAACTTTGTTTTGTAGAAGAAGATCTATTTCTTGTAGGGTTTCAGCTGTTTAATTTCTTGTTTTTTTTTTTTTTTGTTAGAGCTCTTTGAATGTGTAGCGGTAAATTAAGGGTAACAAAAATAAAAATTAGTACTATAATAAGAAAGATTGATCGTGTTAATCTACCGTGACACTGGATTATCGTCCTTTTTCTTAATAGTATGTACTAGCCATTTAACCGGCCGGACATGGAGGATACTTTAATGTGTATTTTTATATAAAAAATTTTAAAATGTAAATTAAAAAATCCTAGTAAGATATTTTATAACATAGAATAAGATATATCTTCTATTATATTTATTTATTTAAATAAAAAAAATCAACACACTAAAACTCACGGCATTTTAAAAAACTTATGACTAAAGATATACAAATCAACACAATCAACACACTAAAACTCACGGCAATTTAAAAAACTTATGACTAAAGATATACAAAAATAAAATTAATTAAATAAACTTATATCATAAAAAATATTATGTAAGGCTAAAAATATAAGCAATATAATTTTAAAAAGAAATTTTTTATTTTAAAAAATAAATTTTATTTGTATAAAAAATAATTATAAAAAAATTAAAATTATACTTTAAAAAATAAAATAAAAATAAAACAACTAAAAAAATTATATTAAAAAATTATGCAAAAATCGTGTTTCATATTATGGGATCAAAATAAAGTTAAAAAAACTTGAAGATAATTACAAAACCAATAACAAGTAAAAAAACTAATATAAAACAATAATATCATGAAAAGTTAGATTCCTAGCAAATTAAATATTTAAAAAAATAAAAAAAAATAATTAAATAAAAGTTGAAAAAATCATTTTGTTTTGGATACCCAATTGAAAGATTTTACAATTAAAAAGTAAATTCATTATTATTATAATAAATAGTGCTCCACGATGTGCACAATAATTTATTTAGGAGATATAGTTCTTTATTAATGTTTATATAATTTTATATCCAATCATTTTATTGAATGAAGTTTTCGGTTATAGTGTAACATGAGAGTTACTTTTATTGTATGGATCATTTATAACTAAGGTTGATCGAGATTATCTCTTGTTGGAGATTACCTCCTCCTTTTCTAATGTCTTGGAGACGATTTTTCTGCTAAATTTATTAATGAGGTTTTTCGATACACGATGTTGGGCGACGACTTCATTCTTTTTTATTTATTTTAATAAAAAGAATAAATAATTTTTTTTATTAGGGGAAATAAAGATTTTATTAGAGTCGTCATCTAATAATTTGAGGAAACTAGAAATCCAAAATTAGACACTGGTTTTAGATATTCGGGTACTGGGTTAGTTATAATTAAGCTGGTCCTAAAGATTCAAGTATTGGGTTAGTTATGATGAAGAGAAGGTAGACACCACCCTTAAAACATCCTTTCAGAGGAAGGTTACCTTTACTTGTGTGTTTTTCGTTTGATTCAAATGCTATTATATTTTGAGTTTATTTGCAAAAAAAAAAAATTAACATGGTAAACGTTGGTCCCTAAAAATAGAAGACAAGTTAAAAATGATATCAGTCCTTAAAAAAAAACAAGTTAAAAATGATATCAGTCCTTAAAACTAGGAGACTTTGTCTAAAATATCGATGTTTGTCCCTAAAAAGGAGAGTTACATCTGATTTACCAAAAGAAATAATAATGGACATAGTCCATATTTGGTATTTAAATTTTTGACATCGGTCTTTTTTTTGTAAATAAAAGAGACGTGTTAACAAATAATATTTATTTTATAAAACAAATGTTGGCGGCGACGAAATTTTCTGGTGAGATTCCAGCCAACAGATGGTTGATTCTGGTAGATCTGAGGACGAGGATTCTGATGGTGGTGGTCTCGACGACCGTTGATGGTTGATGAGGGAGAATCGACGACTTGAAGCTCGGTTGGTCGATGACTGTCACGACCGTTTTTCGGTCAGAATCGCTAGTGAAATCGCGTAAAATGGTCGAGGTTTTGCTTCAGAGGAGGCGATGCACCTTTCTGTGGTGGTTTGGCAGCTTAAAATGGCCGGAAATGAAAGATCGAAGGAGAGAGAGAATCGCCACCAAGAGGGGGGAGGGGCTCTGAGTTTTGATACGATGTGAACGAGCGTATGGTGCACTGGTGCGTCTGAAGCCTAGGAGCCGTTGGATTGCGGATGAAGAGATCGTGCGGCTGGGATTGACTTGATTTGTAAGGTGATCG
>NW_011499868.1:752922-753558 GCF_000495115.2 Populus euphratica | reverse complement strand
GAGCTATGATCTGGTGTGTCGCGGTGTACCGAGTGTTTGGTACACTTGATGACGTGGTGCAACAGAATCAAAGGACATATTATTTTAAAGGCTGAAATGGATTTGGATTTTAATCCGGAGTGGTAAAACCTATTATATACTAAAAAATCAAGGGCTCAAATTTAAATACTATTAGATCTAACGGTTGGGATATTTTTGGTATTTTTCAAATTATTTTTTTAAAAAATCAATATCTTACTTTCGTGAATAAAAAGTAGAAAACAAATGAACAGTTGCAAATAGTAACACAAATAGTAATATAAATAGTTTACTCTCGAATTCAGAATTCTCTCGTTTCCTTTTCTGTTCTCCGTTGGCTTGGTTTCATTGGCTATTTATAGCCAATGAAAGGGGACAGTGAATTACAGATTATACAGGTAATCACGGAATTGTGCAAAATTTTCAATGTACAACTGCACCGCCTATCATCGACAGAAATCCTTCACCTACTATGACAAAATTGAATTATTTTTTTTTGTTTTATTATATATAATAATAATATTTATTTATAGGGGTAAAATTAAAAATTCAAATCAATATTATAAAAAGCTTTTCAACCGTGAAAAATCAATTTTAATTACAAAAAAAATCTTTATA
>NW_011499868.1:636651-752864 GCF_000495115.2 Populus euphratica | reverse complement strand
TTTTTTTTACCAAAAATACCAGTTTTGACAAAAAATAGCCTGAAACTCATTTTTCATCGCGGTCGACATTGTGGGACTCGTATTGACCCGGTGGACTTGGTTTTGATCGAAAATGACGGTTTTGACTCGAAACAGCCCGAAACTCATTTTTCATCCCAGTCGACATGGTAGGACCCGTATTGACCCGGCAGGCTCGGTTTTTACTGAAAATGACGGTTTTGACCCGAAATGGCCCGAAACTCATTTTTCATCGTGGTCAACATGGTGGGACCCGTAATGACCCGGTGGACTCGGTTTTGATCGAAAATGACGGTTTTGACCCGAAACAGCTCAAAACTCATTTTTCATCACGGTTAACATGGTGGGACCTTTATTGACCCGATGGACTCGGTTTTGACCGAAAATGATCGTTTTGACCCGAATCGACCCGAAACTCATTTTTCATCCCAATCGACATGGTTTAACCCGTATTGACCCGGTGGACTCGGTTTTGACCTAAAATGGCCTGAAACTCATTTTTTTTATCCCAGTCGACGTCGTTTAACCCGTATTGACCTGTGGACTCGATTTTGATCGAAAGATACGATTGACTCGTGAAAATATATTTTAAACTCTTTTTTTTCTTCTTCTTCTTTTTTTTATTATATTTTTTTTATGAATAATAAAATAAAATAACATTCGAGAAAATTTTAGTGAATCCAAAATTGGGTTACAACAAGGTTGATGGAAACCACCTCCAGATCCATCAGCGACATCAATAACGATTAAGGCGACATCAATCACGATCAAGATTGTTAATTTTATTTTAATTAAAATAAAATATTTTAATTTTAAAGTGTTTTAACATACTATTTTAAGATATATAATTTAAATTTAAGATAAATTAATTATAAATTATACAATGCAAGTACAGTATCAAACGAATATAATTCTAAAATTTAAAATATTTTTAAATAATAAACATTAAATAGTTCTTTAACTTAAAGTATTTAACTTAAATAAAATATCAAAATATTATGAAAGTAAAATGTTTTAACACAAATATTTTAAATATAAAATTATGTCAATATTATCAAGGTTAATGGAATCTAAAGCGCCCTATTTTGCTCAAATTCCTACAACGTATAAATATATAAAAAAACAACATGAATATAAATCATATATATTAGTGATAAATTTAATTTTTCAAAATTAATATCATTGTTAATGAAAATAGTAATAATAATTTTTAATATTATTATTAATATCATTGTTATTGAAAATAGTAATGAAAAATAACTTTTTATACTTAGATGGTTTAATTAATTAAATTAAACCATTTTCAATTTGATTCACTGGCTTTTGTATACCGAAATGGAATATGTGAAATGAAACCAGAATATTCAGATCAAAATTTAGCTGAAAAATCCAAAATGAACCAAGATTTAAAATGAGATGAAAATTATTTTGTTTTGTTTTATTTTTTAAATTGAAATGAAATATTACGACCATTTCGAATAAATCAGAATGAAATTAACAATCTTAATCACAATAGTAACACATAGATAAGATAGTATAGATACTAAATTTGGTTTGATTTGATTAGTTAATATGATAAATTTATAATTTGAAATTTAAATTGAATAAATTTTTAATTTAAATTAATTTTGATATTAATTCAAGTGATTTGATAGAGTTATTCATTATTCAGATTGAAATCTACTCAAGTTAAAATTAATAATTTTTTTAAAAAGACAAACAACACATCTTTTATCCAATAACTACGTCAAATTATCATATCTCGTGAGGAAGCCTTTATCCATATATGAACATTCCGGGCTCCTAGCTATCATGCGATAGGGTTTCTAGCTATGGCCTGTGAATATTTCTCATGACTTCAATGGCTTTCATGTCCACTCAATTAAAATGTGTCATCGCTAAAAAACCAAAACGAAGAAAAAACTTGCTCCATGGAGGATAAATCAAATCGGCAGGGGGTGGTGCAGAATGCTGCTGTGATTTGCTCAACTATTGCTAGCTATCTAGCTAGCTAGCTAGCTTCACTATACTCGTTCACGCCCTTCACGGATGATCTCGATTTTCATGTTCTTGCAGAATCACGCTTATTGCTTGCTAGCTAGCTCCTAGCTAGGTGATTGCTACATACATACATACATACATACACACATGTATATTAATGCTGACCCATGAAACAAATATGAACTATATCTCAATAAGCACTCATTAATGTGAACTCGTGATTATGAACATCTCGGGGACCAAAATTGGATTGGCCAAAGGAATATCAAAAGACAAGAATGATGCTGGAAATGGAAGGAGGATAAAGTTTGCGCGGTTTATTATGATTGGGTTGCACATGGAATTCTTCCAAGTATGCATGGCCCATACGCTCCCACTTGTTTGACAACTATCATCATGTTCATCGTCAGTGTGACTCCCATTTAATTCTAGCCACCTTTTGATCCATTTTGACTCCGTTTCATGGGACAATCCATTAGATATTTCTTGAAAAAAGGGCATTTATATACAATCTTATAGCACATTAAATAGTTCTCCACAAAAAAAGGTATACATTTTTCCATGTAGATCTTCGCACCAGTTCTATTTGTAGTAGGCATTGTTGTAAGGCATAAATTCCAACCATGGCTACTTCCTGTAGATGGCGTAGAATTAATCTGCATGACTCTGTAAACAACACAAGACGACATTGTGGTTGTGATCATCAGGAAGCTAGCTAGCTAGCTAGATTCATCTCATGGCATGCCTGAGGCCAATTTACTCGAGTCCTTGTGCACTGTGCCAATTACATCTATCACTCTCCTTTTCTCTGTGTCACGACATAACATAGCTAGGGCTTTTCGTGGCTGGCCTTGCTCAGGAGGTCAATGTCCCTGATAGGCTGATACTATTACTGGCCAATGACAAATGCCATAGATATTGATTGAATAGGGCTTCATGTACTGTTGTATCGTGAATGGCACGGCAATTAAAGGGTCCCAAAAGTTTATTAGTCTCGTACAAAGGGAGATGAATTTTAACTGTAAGTGGTGATAATTCAGAGAGCCTAGAAAACACACGGTATCAGAGATTCTTTACCCGTCTTAAGAAACTGACGAGGATGCGCGCACTTCTCTCTAGATAATAACAGCTTTTTACAGTGTCCATGTCCATTAACCATGAAAGATTAGATCTTTCGAATCCAACATATCAGGATCCGTAGCATGCTTGCTTGTTGCCACTGTTTGATCATCACATTCATCTTAATGTTTCTGTCAGTCTCACTCCATGTTTTGGATAGTACTTTTATGCGTATTAAAAGGACAACTGACATGTTTGCTGGCAATTACCATCATTTTTAAAATTATTGATAAATTTTTTTATTAAAATTTATATTAATATTTTATTTTTAAAAAATTATTAATAAAATTAATGATAAAAAATCTGTCCGTAAATTTTTTATTCATCAATAAATCTATTAATATAAAAAAAAATTATTATTAATAAATTTATCAATAAAAAAATAAAAAAAATTATTTCATCGATAATTCTCTCGAAAGCGTATATAATTCTATCAGTTATTATTTAATAATATTTTTTAAAAATATATTTTATAAAACTATAAAATAATTAAATTAATATTAATCAACACTTTATAATACTCAATGCTTGGAAAAAAGAAGAAGAAAATCAGCTCAAAAAAATTTGTAATAAATAAATAACATGAAAAAATAAATTCAACTAAAAAAATTAATATGAAAAAAATTTAAAAATCCTATAAATAAATCAAATAAATTTAATCTCATGTGAAAAAATAAATCCTGCAACAACTTTCATACAATTATTAAGAACAAAAACAATTAAAAATAAAATAAAAAACAAATATAGTAAAAAAATACAATTTTTTTTTTATTTTAATATAGTTACAAGTGAAGTTAAAAAGAGAAAAAAATTCATCAAGTGTACTAATTAAAAAAAATAAGAGGAAGAAATAAGAAAGGAAAAGAAAACATATCTAAGTATGAAGGAGAGGAGAAAGAGTTGACGAGAGAAGCAAAGAAAAGAAAGAATAAAAAGACATATCTAAGCACAGAGGAGAAGAGAAGTAGTTGAGGAAAGAAGAGAATAAAAGAAAAAAGAAGAAAGAAGATAGTCTATTGTGAAATTAGGGATTCTAAGCTTTTTATTGAGACGTTTTACCGATGGATAATTAACTATTAATATTTTTAATTATTTTGTTAGTTATTTCATCTGTAATATTTAATTTAAATTTTGAATTTAATAAAAAAAATCAGAAATTGTCAAATATCACCAATGACTTTTCAATCCGTTGGTGACTCCGTATGTAATATTTAATTTAAATATTTAAAACTTTTAAAAAATAACCAAATAACTCCGATGACTTTTCAATCCATTATTGCTTTTATATGTAAAGAACAGTAATTAAGAGTGCAATTGAGAAATGAATAGTTTTAGAGCTTTCTATAAAATACCGACGAAACATTTCGTTTGTCATTTTCTTTGTAATTAACATGATGAACAGTGTTGAAAGTTTACCAATGATTTTATTGATGAAGTTACTGACAGAATAAATTATGTCAGTAATTTTGTTGGTAAAAATGACACATCATTATTTTTTTGCTGAGTTTTGATTTTTTTCCCATTGTCATTCCCTCAGTAAATACTACGAGAATATTTTTATCAGTAAAATCCATTGGCAATTTACCAACAAAAATATTTTCTCGATACGTAGTTTTGATTTTTTTCCCAGTGTCATTCCCTCAGTAAATACTACGGGAATATTTTTATTGATAAAATCCATTGACAATTTACCAACAAAAATATTTTCTTGATATTTCTGTTTGTATTTATCGGTTTTCTGGTAGTCGGTTGCAATAAATATTATTTTTAAAGTATTTTCTATTAAAAATATATTAAAATAATAATATTTTTTTTAAACTAACACAAAAGAAATAATATAAAAATATATGAAAACAAATTTAAAACAATTTTCTTTTATAAAAAAATCAGTGGAGCTGCAGTATCAAACAGTTCCAGTCCTTCAATTTTTAGTTTCCTTCATCTTTGCAACCTAATAATCACTTTCCACTCTCGATCTAATCTTGTTCTGTTTTCATACATGGGCTTAGAATTAATGGATGGGCTTCCATGAAAGTCCAAGATTTTTTTTTTTTTCAAACTAAAGTGCTCTAAATTTTCTTTACAAAAATGAGGCATTTATAATCATATTTATTAAGTGAAGGCATTTTTCTGCCATGGAAGCTCAATTATCCATGTCATTTTATGATAATCATTTTCAATAAAAAAATATGATAATCAATAAAAATAGTGAAAATCATGGAAGAAAAAACCGTAATTCAAACCATTATATAGTGCCTTCTGCTTATATGTGATCTGTCCCTCCCTCTCTCTCTCTCAGAAATCAATCCAAATTAACAAGATAAACATCATTAAATTGGTTTCTGTTCCAATCTTTTAACTTGTTCTTTCTCCTTCCTTTTCTCTTTTGCTCTCCCCCCATATTTAGGGTTCTTATCTAAATTAAAAATATTATTTGTATTAAAATCCTGATACAATTAATATTGCTTCCTACCATTCTAAAGATAATTAACATTAATTGTATTAAATATTTTGATAAAACAGTTGATTATATGAAGAACTCAGGGAATTTTCTTTTTGATGAAAGATAGAAAAGGAAGAGCATTTATTTGGTTGGAGTTTATTGCCTGGGTTGAGTAAAAAAAAAAAAAAAAATGAGATTTTTTTAAAAATAAATTGAATTATGTATTATTTCTAGTTATTGTGTATCAATTACGTCTAATTAATGTGGCTGTAATGAAATTTGTTTTCAAAAATAATTTTTTTTTTATTCTACCACCACCATTATTTTAGGCATTAATTCATTTTTTTTAAATATATTATTGGTATTCCTCTATTACTTTACCATCACTACCACCAACTCCTCCTTTTCCATCATCACAATTATATCTCTATCATTTTTATTATTATTATTTTACTACCATCATTCTCCTTGGCATTAATTTATTTTAAAAATATATATATATTTTTAATATTACTCGATCACTCATAACTTTACCATAACCACCGCCTGCACTTTCTTCTTCACCAGCACCACCTACTATTTCTTTTTTATTACCTTTATCACAATCATCTTTATTATTATTATTTTTTTACAATAATAGTTCATGACATTTTTTAATTACTTTTTTTATTTTAAAAATTAGGCTTTAAAAAACTTATATTCTATTTTAAACTACATGGATATTGTTACGAAAAGGAAATGGCATGATTTTTTTTGACGTGGAGCATAAGTGCAAAATAAACTATTTTGGAAAAACAATTAAAGTAGATTTATTTTTCTTAAATAAGGATCCTTTTAAAACTTATTTGCCTAAATAAGTTAGTCTAAAACTTATTTATCAAATTAGGATACTGTTTGCCACATAAATCAGCAATTCACTGATGTCACATGCAAATAAGGAAAATACAAAAAAAAAATTGTAAAACTTAAAAGACTTTCTCCTAAACAACTTTTTACTTTCTGTATTTGTTTTTTTGTCTATTCCCTCAAATACAACTAAGACAAGGATTTTATTTTTTATTTTTTTTGAAAGAAAATACATGTTGTTAAGGATTGGAGGCCAGTTTTTAGCTAGTGATGTCAGTAACAATAGTGTTTGTAATTACGAGTTTGAAGTATTAAATTGCGGAAGTAACTAAACTGAGACAAATTAAATCTCTAAAGTAATTCTAATCGGTTGTTAAATATTATAATATTTTTTTTTATGAATTAATATGCCCCTTTTCATATTGCTAGTGTGGTTTTTATCTGAGGACTTAATTTTTAACTATTAATTTTTTACTTAGAAAAATATATTAATAATATTTTTTTATTTTTTAAAATTTATTTTTGAGATGAGTACATTAAAATAATTTGAAAACATCAAATATATATTAATTTAAAATAAAAAATTTAATTTTTTTAAAAATATTTTTAAAATATAATGTCAAACAGACATTAATTAATTAATTAGTTCTATCGCATGTGGAACGGTAGCTAAGGTATTTAAAATATTATTTTATTTTTTTTCAAAAGAAATTGCTCAAGGAAAATACATCCCGATCATTTGGGGAAAAGCCTTTGTACAATATATCAGCACCTTCATGAGATGATATTCGGTAATATTGGTGCGATTTTCTTAATGAATTTGTTTTTCCTTAAAAAGGCACAGTTTCCGATGTTGAAGGGAGTTGAACCGTGTGTTTCTACTATCAAGTCCTTAGAGAATGCCTCAAAATCCGCTAACGAACATGGCCTCAGGCTGTCGGACCGGACGTCTCATCGTCCAATTCGACGTTAAATCAGTGCCTTAATTTGGATGTCTTCAAAGACATTCAATGGTGACCTAAACGGTAACCATAGTCTTGCACGTCTGATTCTTGAATGGTAAAGCCATCGAAGTCTTTGGTTTTTAACATGATGGATTGGTCATGAAGTTGACTAAGGGGTACCTTTTCTTTTTGCCCTTTGGCCTTGAGTTTACCTTATTTCACGGATTTACAGTCTTGCTGTTTAATTCAATTAGTTGAAAGACGTGTGAATTTCTTTTTCATTAAAAAATAAATACATCCCAACAATTAGTTAGAATGAAACATCAGCGAACCGTCCTTTCTTTTTCCAAACAAATTGAATTGCTGCAAATCAAAGTTCATATCTATACTTTTAACATCTTGATCAATTGCTTCTGTGATAAATTACTACAAATTTTAGCGATAAAAATATTTTTTTTTGGTATATATTAAAAAAATTATAATAAAATAAAAAATTAAAACAAAGCCAAAAACAATAAAATATTTTATTGATAAAATTTATCGGTGAACTCATTAGTAAATTGCTTACATCTTCCTGGCATTGAATAATGTCAATTATAAATACTCATTTTTTAATTGTACCGTTAATTATTATTTTTTTATAAATAAAATCACTAATGAATTGAAAAGTCATTGGTAATATTTAATGGTTACTAAATTTTTTTTATTAAATTAAAAATTTTAGTGAAATATTACAGATAGAATCACCAATAAAATAATTTAAAATATTAATATTTAATTATTTATTAATAAAACTATCAATAAAATGCTTAAAATAAAAAGACTGAAATCTCTCATTTCATAACAGACATACCTCTTCCTTTTCCTCTTATATAAAAAACATTAACATTCATTTCTCTTTTCTTTTCTATTCCACAGTCAGGTATATCTTCTCCTCTTTTATTTTTTTCTTTTCTCGGTTTTTGTTAATTAATATACTTTATGATTTTTTTTTCTTAACTTCACTTATAACTATATTAAAGTAATATTTTTTTATTTTTTATTATATTTTATATTAATTATATTTTTTATTTTTTTATTTTTAATAATTGCATGAATGTTGTTGTAGGATTTGTTTTTTCATATAAGGTCAATTTTTAGTTGATTTATTTATAGGATTTTTAAATAGAGTTTAATTATTTAATTATTTTTTTAAATTTTTTTAAAAAATCATTTTTAAATAATCACCTATAAAATTACATATGGTATTTTGTTAGTTATACGACAAGTTTCTTGAGAGGAATGTTGATAGAATTAAATTTTTAGCTTATTTTTTCTGTTAGTAAATTCATCAATAATAATATTTTTTAATTATCGATAAATTTATTGATATATAAAAAATTACTAATAAAAAATTCTTCAATAGAATACTTTTTATTTGTGATCCTGTTATCAACAGAATAATTGTATAAATATCAATAAAAAATTCTACCTATAAGAATTCTGATTGTGATAGATTTTAGCCAAAATCATTGAACTTGGTTCTGAACCTATCGTTGTGACCTTTTCTACCTCGACCAATGGGCTTTGTATAGAGAGCAAAACTGCTCAAGCTGTGGACTTCTTTAATGGCATGGTGGAACGAGGATATAAACCACGGTAGCTGCTAGATTGCTCAAGAAAATGGACAAGGCAGGTTGTTGTTATTATTGAATGTGATGATCGAGCATGGGGATGCATGGAGTGCCCGGTTTTTTTAATCGTGACAATGTACATGTTATTTCATAATTATGTTCTCAAGATATTTTACTTATTTGACATTTAGTTTATTCATTACACCGGTTTTATGATCAGGTGACAAAAAGAAACAGGGAAACAAGTTTTAAAAGTCTTGCAAGGGAGATCGAGAGATTTAGTTTGGAAGTCTAACTATTCATTTATTTTTATCTCTGTTTCAAGGTCTCTTACCTTTCACTCCATCGGATTCTGCTCACATCAGATCTGAAAGAGAATAGGGATTAAGAAATGAGGCTGTATATCCCTTTTCTGTGTAGAAAAACACTAAAAAGAAACAAAAATGTGCAGCTTCAGAAATCACAAGGCGTTGTCTTCGCTTTGTAGTAGCTAATAATTTTAATAATTGAGGGTTTTAGGATCGAAACATTCAGTCCCTTTATCACAATAGTTATGGAATGGCATCATAGTTAAAAATTCAGGATTACAGCAAGGCCCCAGATACTAGCTAGTCATTGACATGGGGGTGTACAGTAATTATGGAATGACATCATTAAAAAAAATAAAAGAGGCAAGAGAGACAATTTTGGCTGAATCGGTTAACAAAAAGAACCCTAGTTTTTAATTTTATTTCTCGGAATAAAAGTGTGAAATACTCTATCTTTGTAAGAGGTTTTATAACTTTTTAAATAGGTTAAAAATCAATATTTACAAGGTAAAAAAATTAAAATCATAGAATAACATAGAATCCTAATTAATGAAAAAAATAACAAATTTGACTCAAACAACATCTTCACAATTTATTTTAATTTTTCAGTTAAATAAAAAGTTATAATTTTTTTATGTTAAATTATTGATTTAACATGATTATACATCTTCTTGTGCTTAATTTTGTCTTACTAGTTAATAAATAATTCTGTTAAGGTTTTTTGCATGATTCATTAGTAATAAATCCCTATTTAACTGATAAGAACCTTCGAACTCTTCTAACACACTCGCATCACAAAACCACTCGCTACACACGGATGCTGCTCTTTGGTAAAATCCGATCTACTCACTACCAAATACACGAGGACAAAATGTCCATACATTAAAAAAAAAAAAAAGAACATTAATCATTTTATTCTTGCATGGACACACCTAAAAAGATTCAAGGCTTTATATATAATCGGCTTTGAACTAAGGGAAGCAATTTTCATCTTCGTAAGAAAACTTTATCAAACACACATTAACACAACCTCATAGGACTTTTTTCCTTCATTATTAATGCTAGCTTAAGCATCAAGGGAGTCCCTAAACTCACAAAAAGAACCTGTTTTGCTAGTGTTCCAATTGTCCCCGCTCAGCTTTCTATGCCTCCCAGCTCATTGCAGACTTGGAAAGACCAACCTTTGGGAGTTTTTAGCGATCTCATCAATTAGGAATCAAGCATCTCCAGTTACAGGGGTTGTCTTTTGAACTCGATTTCAACGCATTAGATTCTAACTCATTAATTGCTGGACAATTTCAATTCTTGAACACAAAGAAATTTCTAGACAAACAGTTGAATATTAATTACACGCACGCAGAGAGTAAAAATTGGACCATGTTGGATGGGACATTGGTTCTCAATCCAGCTAATAAGTTATCAGCGTATCATGGTTTTGATTATGGAAAGTGTAAACTGAACTACTGCTTTGCTCACCAGGGAGGGACCACCACTGGGCCTGGATATGAGTTTGGAATGACTTCTTGGAACGTTGCAGCATCACAGAAGTTTTGTGATCATAATGTGTTAAGAGTTTCTTACGAGAAGTGGAAAACTGAGTAGGGATTGAAGTGGTCGAGGGATTCCAAGTCTATGCAAGGAAAAAGCATAGTTCAATTGGTATCAGATTCCATATTGTTGAAGGTCTAGTGTTATCCTCGCTTGTAATTTGTATGGCAGATTAAGCTTCTGCATTGGACACGAGTTCACTGACATGGTTTTCACAGCATTATTAATCAGCACCATTCCAATGTCCATTGGCATTGATGGAGAATACTGATCCATTAATGCATTGATCGTAAAGGTCCTTCTACGTTCTAAATGCCTCCAACTATTTATTTTCAGAATGGTTTCACAGGATTATATGTGTTTTATATTAGAAATACTTGAGAATAAATGTCTAAAATATGCCTAAAAGAGTGTTTGTAATTGTATCTTGTTTCTATGGGGGGGTTTTTGTGAAACTTCGAGTCTTTTAGGAGCACTAGCAATAATAAGAACAATATTGTTCATTGAAAAAAGTAACATTTCTGTATGTGATGAAAGTATGAATGTTGAAGGGTTCTGTCTTGTCGTTTTACTGTAATTTAGCTGACAAGGTTGACTGGTGTATGCAAGTGTCCATTTTGATATCAAATTGATGTGAGATTTCCGAGGGAGATTGATGCGGGCTTGTAACAAAAGTCCTAGCTCAATAACATGTTCGGACGCATCAAACGATAATTTAAAAAAAAAACAAACAAAAAAGGCTATAATTTCTTTTATCTTAATGTTGGATGGACTAAATTTTTTGCAAAATATTTTAAAAATATTGTTCCGTACAAGTTTTTAGAATACAGCTTCAACATGGCTAAGGAACTGGAGTTTCTTTATTTTTTTTACTGTATTTGGATTTTTTTTCTTTAGTAATTATTTCAAATATTTAATAAAAAATTTACTAATTAGAGTTTTTGTTTTTTTTTTTTTGCATTTGAAAAACTTTGTAAGGATTTTTTTTGTCATAAGAATATCTAAATATACGAGAGTTTTCTCTATAATTAAAGGGTCATAATCTTAGGTTTGAGACATAATTTCTTTCTTTCAATTTAGGGCTGTACAATTTTAAGGATCGAGGAGCTCTGTCAACACTATAAGCTGCGTCAGAGATGCGTATTAAGGCACCTTTGTTGATTCGTGGACTTCTGTTAGTTGTAATTTAGAAATATTTTGTCCCATTAAAACTTTAAACAGCAAGTACTTTTGGTGCAGTCATCTGAAAGACAAACTATCCTTCCTTTTGAAGTGTAGTTCTTCAAACTATCTGAGAGACAAATATTTAATTAGAAATACTTGCTATGGTGCTCTTCCGAACAACTTTGTCTTAAAATTGCTCACTCTGAAAGACAGACTATCCTTCCTTTTGAAGTGTAGTTCTTCCTCTAATTTGAGGTTAGGCAATAACTATCACAAAATTACATATGTAATCCAGTAGGTAATTTATGAGAATAACGTGTTGTACATTCAACACAGATTCTAGATTCTTGCAACTGTTATTGATAACCTTAATTTTACCATGCTGTTGTTGCTTTCTGACTGCATCTAGGTTAGATAGTTGGATATGTTTTCCAGCTGCCTTGCTCTAGAGTAAAAGCTTTGTTCCACTTGATGTTTGATTGAGTCCTCGAATTCCCACTTTCCTACTTGGATGATATCTAGAAGTATTAGGGATTATTGATTTTTTTCCAGAATGATGCTCCTGTTACACATTACACTGTCCATGCAACATGGTGCACGTTATGAGAATATGGAATCATTCATGGTATGTTTTTTCCTGGAAAATCTTGGCTGCACAGAAGACCTATGCACTAAACTTAGAATGCATTTGTTACTGTAGGTACTGGTATTTTTTTAGATGCTCAGCTTTAGAAAATAGACCATTTGGCTAGGTTGTTCGGTTCTGCTCTCTATTTTTCATGGCGTTGTCAATTTCTTCAGCAGTATCGTGGACCAGCCAAAAAATAGATGGCCAACTTGAGAACATAGACCAGTGACTAGCCTATCAAGCTTCTTTCGTAACTCTATTATTAATTTATCATCAACCGATCGTAATTTCAAAAAATACAACTAAAGAATAGGAACCTAAACATAATCAAATTTGAGTTTAAAACCCATTAATTAATAAAAATCTAACAAAAAATAAAAATTAAAGTCTAATAATAAAACTAAAAAACTTAGGTTTAGATGTGTTCAATCTCTCAACCTAAAAAATAATAAGTAGAGCTATAATTTATTGTCTTTGTCTATACACCGCTGTAATTTATATTATATAGTTTTCTAGAAAATTATAAAGGCCAGGTCTTTTTTAAGATTAAGATTTTATAGCAATGTAGAATTAGAAAGACATTTACATAAAGAAGTTCTTTTTAGAATTTGATTTATTCTAGAATTTGTTTTTTCTACTCTTTTATTATAACTTATTTTTAGAATTTGATATACTCTAGAATTTGTTTTTTCTACATTTTATTATTTTTGTAACTTTGTTCTGGACTTTCAAGTACGTAAGTAGCTTATAAAAGCTGCAATATTCAATATTCATTAATAAAATTTTGGATTAAGAGTTTTGCGTGAAGACTCTGTTTAGCATCATTCTATTTTTCTTAGCACTTGTTGTCTTCTTGTATTGTTCCTGCAACATCACATTTGATTGCTTTCTGGTGTGAAGATTTCCATTCCTTACATAAAATAGTCATGGTTATCAAACTGATTGAGGAAATCAGACAGATTGACCTCATACATGTTAGGTCGACAGCATTAAAATGTCAGATTTTTTTGCGAATACAACTTGGTGTCTATCTTCAATTTAAAAACTGATTTGGCTTTAGAACGATTTCAACACGGTAACAGAAATTATAATGGAAACAGAATGAGAGAACTAAATGATGGATTGTCAGGATCATTTTAGCCTTATACGGATCTAGATATATGAGGTGCGACTGGTTAATTCACCTCATGCCACTTCCATTCTGAGGCCTTTCTGGAGCTAGCTACATGTAGTCTTAGGTGGTTCTCGAACTAGATGCTTGGTTTTGACACATTGTAGGTGATCACGGTCAGAATTCATGATAGAATTTGAAGCTTGGCATTATTTAGATTTAGAAATACCTTTTCCCTTTCAAATGCTTTGAATCCTGTCTGTGCCATTTAATTTGATAGTTGCATTTACCGCTGTTTTTCCACGTTTCATTCGTCATCATCGATACTTCTGCAAGTTGGAAACAGTCTTGTCAACGTGGAATAGGAAGCTTAAATATTGGGGCTTTGGACAGACACTAGCTGGTAACAATTGTCTTTGTCTCTTCCTCGTGAGTCAAGATGTTATTTCACTTAGGATTTGCATGGATCCGTAATGGAACTAGATCACAATGACTTTTTAAGGGTTGCTACCTACACTTAGTGACACGATAGCTATGCTGCTATAGAAACTATCCAGATTCACCATGTCTGCTTTAAACCATATTTCTAATAAAAACAAAACTGCTGTTGTGATGTGAACTTGTCGAAAGAAAGTCTTAAAAGATGCAGAAGAAAGATCAGGAGTGTTGCTTATAAGGTTATTAATTGGGTGTTTGATGTATCTTACACTAATAAATCTTGATATTGCTTTTGTAGTAAGTTTGCTCTCACAATTCACCTATTGTGCCGGTAAATTATACTGAAAAAGAAATGTAAGATACATTAAAGGCATATTAAACCATGGTATAAATTTTTTTTATTTTTAGAGTTTTATGCTTGATAGTCATTTTAATCCAGATTAAACAAGATATATGGATGAAATGAAAATTACTACAAGTTATTAATGTTTCACCTTTGGATTAGAAATGTTTTCTTGGTATTGAAGAAAGCAAAATGTTGTTGCTTAAAGAAATTGAGGTTAAATATATAATAGTTATTGCTGTTGTAAATCAAGTAATCTGAATCAAAAAAATACTTGTGGATTTATATCTAAATAAACTTGAGTCAATATATATTTATGTTTAAAATCATGATGTAATTTCAATTGAAAATAATGTTTTATTTTTTTAAATAAATACACACAAAAAAAATAAAATTATTTTGTTTTATTACAAAACTGATGATTAGATAGCATATATGTGCTAACCAAAGCTATTTCAAAAGAAAATTTTGAAGCATCAAGAAGCAAACTATTTGGCATAAAGCTGATCCACAATGTAGATTGTATATGCTTTTTTAATATAAAAATGTAATGCTTTTGCTCTCCAGATTAATTCATGGGATTTGTGGGGTTGATGTTAAGGCACGCTTAAATCAAATATCATATAGCCTTGATCAGGTTTAACCTATGTTTGAGCCTTACAATTCAGCTTTATATATTTGAAAAATTCGATGTGATTTGTGATTAAAGAATTAAAAAACTTTTTTTTATTAAAACAATATTGTTTGAGTTATTTTACAGAACTCGTCTTTCTTTTCTTTACGTTTTCTGCACTATCTGTTTATAGTTATCAACAGAACTTGGCATCTTCTGCTCTTAATTCTGACACTCCGTGTAGCAATCAATGAGTGACATATTCGACTTGGATATTAAAGAATTATGCATCAGCCTGGCATGACTGAGCTCCTCAGTCCGGACATTCTATAGGAACTGTTAATTTTATTTGGTATTACTGACAGAGACCAAAGGCAATTGCTGAAGGAACTTCTCAATGTCACTTTCCACAAACTGATTGTTCATGTACATTTATGCCCATCCTGCTCTTCTCCCCACCCCACAACCCCCCCCCCCCCCCCCCCCCCCCCCCCCCCCCCCCCCCCCCCCCCCCCCCCCCCCCCCCCCCCCCCCCCCCCCCCCCCCCCCCCCCCCCCCCCCCCCCCCCCCCCCCCCCCCCCCCCCCCCCCCCCCCCCCCCCCCCCCCCCCCCCCCTCTCTAATAATTATGTGAAACATATTGCCTTGGATGACATTGTATATTGCTCGAGTCGTCTTCCCTGATTAGCTTTCCAGCATGATAGCTTTGCACATTAAATATGTGGGACCTTCTTTTTTAGACGTTTTAATTGTCTAATAAGCTGCATGATTCTGAGTTAGGGAAATGGTTTTAAGATTGAAGCAAGCCTTTATCACAGTTGCTCAAGCTCAGCAAAATTCACCATCTTTATCCTGGGTGGTAGAGTCGTCTTGTCCATATGTTTTTGCGTCGTTTATTGACTAGCATGGAGGGTTCCCTACGGTTGGTTTTTGTAGAGTTTTAGAAGGGAGACGTTAGTAGGTTTTGCTCTGAATTAGTAGCTAGAGACTCGACAAATGGCGATGTCTTTGTCTGGAATTTCTGAACTGCTTACATCAAGGATTGACAAGTGTGACACGCGTACCCTCAACTGTAATAGGTTTGGACCCAGTCACTTGCTTCTAGGGTAGGAGACAGGTTACTCAGAGCAAGAGAAGGTTCAATCACCGCAATATCTCTTGTCTTTACTTGTGGTTTTTATTACATGGTCAAAACTCCATTCCGTCAGCCATTAGATCTTGATTCCTGAGTAGTAATGTTACTCTAATTTTGTTAGTGTAATTAATCCTTTTGTTTTTACTCAAACTAATTGTTCTCCTTCATTAAGCCTTCTTTGCTTCAAATTTCTTTTAGTATTATCTTCTTTGAACTTTCATCGGTGATTTATCTAGAGTATCCACTGGATGATTGGTCTGGAAATAGAATTCATAAAATATAATTTTCATTTCTTCTTTTATGAATTAATGGTATGGTTCTGTTACCAGAAGCCTAAAAAAGCAATGATATAAGGAATGAGGACCTTTAAATTATCTGCAGTACTTGTGGACAGGACCACGGATCGAATCTGGATTGTTGTGGTGTTCTTCTCATGGTAGGTCATGCAGGTTGGTTAGAGGAAAAATTATTAATACACGTTTGATTGTTTGGATTTTTTTGGTATGTAGGTTTTTTTAAATAGTTTAAGATTTACAATAAATACATGCTATGTAACTATATTTCAGCATAATAAAAATAAAAATTTCTCATTTTATAGATATAAATATATTGTTGAATCACGTTTATATTTTTTTTAGTTTTTTTATATTGCAATATTCATCAATAATTGCGGCAGTTTTTCTCACAGTAACTACTAATATACAAGCATGTCACTAATCCTGTAATGGAAATATATAGCTTAAAGTCTTTCTAGATCTTGGTGGAGCCGATACACTAATGTTATTTTTATTTCTTCATTTCACCTCATAAGAAATACTAGAGAGAGAAATCACAGTCAAGAATAGAAAAAAATCTACCCATCTAATTCATAAAAACATTAATGTTCTTATAACCATCAGGATAGGAAGCAGGGGAATATTGAAAGGAGATGAACATGATGGCAGTCATTGTGCATTCATATGACATCCTCTTTTCTTGAAGAAAAATCTTAATCTATACGGTAGGGTCAAGCTCTTTGTGATGTGATAGCAGATGTTAGGAATGAAAGCTTAACGAACAACTCTTCTGTGACTAAGCACTACGTCACCTCATGTAGAAAACAATCAAACAGACACTTCCCTGTAATAGCACTCCTCTAGCACTGAGATCACAGTTTTCCTGTGCTGTTGATACTCGACACAAACCCTAAACAGAACGTTAAACTCTGAATAAATAAACCACATAAACAGAACGTTAAACTCTGAATAAATAAACCACATATATAAGTTCTGGTCATGACTCTATTCGCAGATGCTTTGTCTCACAGTTCCATTGTCTTGCAATATCTTCTGCTACTCTGTGTGCATCAATGGATGAACCCAACAATCCTCTCCTGGTAAAACCAACACTGTAAAGTCCATTCTTGCCTTTCCAGTTGTCGGGGAATGGATTTCTTGGATAACCGTCATTCTCGTTGAAGAAGTTGTCCTCCTTTTGGTGTCAAAAAAGAAAAGCACAGGAATTAACAAGCATGGACAGAACTCTCAAACGAAAATTATCTGCCCCAAGGTATTTGAACCTTGAGAGCATCAACCTATTTGTAAATGTAATGAACTTCTTCTATACCTTGAGCCATGATGTTACAGTGCTTCTATAACCTGTTGCTAAGATCACTGAATCAAAATTCTCTACATGTCCATCCACAAACTCTGCGCCGCTGGCTGTAAATCTTTGAACACCGCAAACCACCTAAAAGGTCCATGAATGTTATGAATAAAAATGTATTCGTTTAATGTAGACAAGAAGTAAGAGGGAAACTACTATTAACCTTGATTTTTCCTGATTTAATTTTAGAGAAAGCTCCAACATCCAGCACCGGGGTTTTCCCAGTAGAATTTTTTTGTTCAAGTGGTCCAATTTTGGGTCTTCGTATGCCCATTTTCTGTGTGTCGCCTAGAATTAATTGTGAGCAGATGAGGAGGAACCAGTCAACTAATTTTACTGGGAACCAATTCAACAACCACATTGAAAGAGAAAAGGTTGATCTGCCAAGGACCTCTCTAGGCAAGATGTGTAACTGCAAGAATTTAGAACTACATGAATAATTCACAGTGAAAAGAAAAGAAACTGACAAGTCAAAAAACATTAAACAGGTGAAATTTCAACATGCTACCTCATTCTGACGATGCTAAAACAAAGACATTTTACTTGTCTATATGTCAAAGTAAGGCATCATTGGATATGTAATAATCAATGGAACAGTTTGTAACGTACTGTTGGAACATGAAATTGATTTTCTCGATTTTTTTAGGTAAAACTGATCGAAGATTTTGAGCAAGCAGCAAATCATATGTGAATCATGGGGTCTTACATATTCTATAGTTGAAAGTTGGGAGTTCATCAAGTTCAGAACAAATATAGATCATATGTATCTATAGATTAGATCCATACGTGTTTCAGTAGAAGTTGAAAGAGAAGAACATATAGGATGGTACACATTTGGAGCAAGAGAGCATGGATCAGAACATTTTACCTTATCTCTCACTGCCAGAGAAACTTGAGCATCATTATTACATAGATCTAAGCTAATCTCCATGCCTGAGTTTCCACAGCCTACAACCAAAACCTTTTGTCCTGTAAAATCAGCTCCGTCCTTGAATCTGCTGGTGTGGATTAAACTTCCTTTAAAATCTGAGATTCCTTCAATATTAGGTAACACTGGTTCTGCATTCTCTCCAGTTGCTACGATAAACCACCGGCACAGAAACTCAGACTCGTTGGATTGGACCCGCCAGAACCCCATTCTTGCATCATATATAGCTGATTGAACCTCCTGTCTAAACATGGGTTCAATTGCGAAATGCTTAGCATAAGCCTCCAAGTAACTTATGAACTGTTGTTTAGTGGGGTATGCTGGGACTTCAGGAGGGAATGGCATGTGAGGGAGTTTGCAGGTTTCCTTTGGGAGGTGAAGCTGTAGACTATTGTATGTCTTCAGTGTCCACAGAGAACCTATACATCTCTCTTTCTCTAGTATCAAAAAGGGAACACCTCTTTCTTTAAGGCATGCTGCAACAGCTAGCCCTGAGGGTCCAGCGCCAATGATCACTGGTCCAGGGATCCAAACAGGCTTTGACTCTGAGTTCATAGCTTTATGAAATATCCCATTGCCTTTATCTTCTTGGATAGCAGTTGTCTGCATTGCCATTTGTTTCTCAGGATGGTTTTAACTTTGTATTGATCAAGTCTATCTCTAGCTAGATTCCAGTGATGGAGAACGACAGAATGGAAGAGGATAGCTGCCCTATGGCAAGTAAATATAAAGAGAGATGATACTTATATTCTTGTAGTGGAACAAAGAAGAAATGTTGGCAAGAAACAAGGCCTTTTTGAGGAATTATGTAGAAGGGTGGGACTTTATGTGGAAAATGACACTTGTTTTCGAATGTTTTTCGGAAAAATAAGCTTATATCATTGAGAGAAACAGTGTTTTATGGTGAATATGAAGTGTAGTGACCAAAACAGACTGCAGCTGGCGTGTGGTATTTCCTGCCTCTATTTGGAGGAAGAAATTCATTCATGAAAGTTTTGAATGCAAATCAATGCATTCATTTTATGTTATGGATGGATATGAAGTCCATTGGGGTACTTATATTATTTGATAACTAGGTGCGAGGAAGAAGACAGAATACCGGCCTCGCCGACAGCATATAGAGCTTTCAAATTGCACAATCCAGGAAAAAGCAAATCACTAGTGAAGAAATTGAATTTATTCAAAATATCTTTGTTCCAATTAGCTACAGCACTAAAATTAGGTGATGGTTTGAGTTATCATTGAATATTTCCGTATCCATGTTGATGCCCTTGTTTAATCCTATGAAGTTCCTCCAACGTGTAGAAATCTCCCTCGATAGTGGACAGAACATTATCTGATGCACCACCAACATTCTTGTTAAGTCTATTCTCACATCATGGTAATTGTATAATGATAATCTTTTACTATATTTGTTAAGAGTTATCAAGTATTAGACTAGAAAGCAACATTTTCCTGTCACTATCATCTTCAAGAGAAAAGTCGTGGTAAGCTTTCTGTATGTATTCCTCTCTGCACTCTATATGATGCTTCCCGTCTAGAGAGGTATCTGCCACATATGTACATGTAGACATATGCAAGCATATACATCACTTGTATATCATAAACCTTTATTTTTGTCATGTTGTTTTATACATCTCATCAGTGGTGGGGATGAAAGCTAGTGTTTGGCAAGCTCCACTAGGATTTGGCTTTTTATGTGGTACGCAGGACGAAAGAGAAAGAAGAGAAGAAATAGTTACCTCTACAAAGGACTAGTTAGCTCTACAAAGCTCAGCTTCAATAGACACATGCAACCAACAAAAGATGACAAGGGCTTCGATGGTGAGTTCAAGCTGTGTGGGAAAAAAGGAAGTGTTTTGCAGCCTAAGTTACGTGTGTGATTGTAGAAGGCCTAGAGATTGGTGTTTCTGAAGTCACCACGAATTATCCCAATGTTTAGATTTTTCCCAGTGTTGTTCGTTTAAACATTTGCATACAAAGAAAATAATAGGGTCAGCCCTAATGGATTTGCAGATCTCAGAGCAGGATATAGGTTCTGGTATTTTTCTCCTGCAGCGTTTCAAGTGCTGAGCTCTAGCAAGTTTTCCATCAGACTTGTGGTTAAGCAGTACGTCCTTCTCATTTTTGACAAGAAAACAAAAGATGGTAAACCTTGTGCTGAAGGTAGTCATTTCGGCCTCTTCAGTAACCAAAACCAGTATTGCCAATTGATTTCATGTTTTTTGGCAGTTTCAAATACTTGCAGTCTGATGAAATATCTTTCACAAAATCATACGTTTACTATGAAACTTTCGTTACAGGAGGATATATTTGATACTTAATAGTCTTCTGACCTTGATCCATTTCTGGGATAAAGGGATAAAACCTGACTGAATACGCGTACCTAGGATTTATACCTGAGAGGAAACCAAGAAAAGATATTGATTTCTATATATTGAAATATTAATTTGGTCTTGGATTGTGAAGTGGAATATGGTTCCATCCCATCGTTGCAGTCAGAGAAGCAACCGCGCCTAAAATTACCTTTGCAGATGTTAGATGACCAAACAAGCCAAACGTCACTGAAGCAAGAATTCATGAACATGTATCGCCTTTGGTTCCAGTAAATTTGGGGAAGAGACGAGAACAATAAAGAACACATCTCACTTGCTTATCTTAGGCACCAACGATAACCTACAGAATTTGTGGACAGTACAGGATCTTCTTCAAGTACTCTGATCACAATAGTTTTCCCCTTAAGTCTCAACAATGCTGAACTGTCCTGATTTGCGTACCCTATTGGCAATTTTAGTGATGCCAAACTTGATCCAAATAATGGAAATTGTTGCGTCAATCTTCATTTAGAAAAGCAAATGCATCTTCTTTTCCGTACCTTTTCGTTTGTTTTCTAGTTCCAGTTGCATGTATTAAGATTCAGAAGATTAGGCATAAGATATTCTATTTTATTTGAAGTTTTAAGCGAGACGATTGATTCCTAGCTGATTCCTAACTAGTAAAGCTAATTGGCAGGTATGAGTGCAGATAAAACAAGGAATGAATTTCGCTAATGAGATCACGTCAGCGTTAGTAGAAGATGAGCAAGGGGCTTCGATCCAGATTTCATTCCTTGTGAGAAAAGCAATGATGCAAATACTTGCAAGTAATACCACCTCGTCTCCGAAATTTCAAAGTGTTTTTTAAATTATTTTTTATTTTAAAAAATATCCAAATAATAATAACATTAAAAAATTTTAAAAATATATAAAAAAACAACATTTTATTATATTTTTAAATAAAAAATATTTTTAAAACCATCATTAATTCATTAACAATCATGACTATCTCTTTAGTTAAATTACCAAAACTTAACCATGCAAACCGTAGGTCTTAATGATCATCAATGACCTCATTTTACAGATTTGTGGCCAGCTGAACCTGTTACCTAACCAGAAACTTTACAAGCTGAGATTCGATTACTTGAAATGAATGCAAGGGGAAATGTGCAGTCCATAAGCAAAAATGAAGGCTATAACATTGTAAACGGCAGTTTATATTACCAGCTCTATGGTACTAATTAGGAAAATGTACTACAATCGGAAACAAAATGATACAAGCAACATTCAACATAGTAGCTGATGTTATGAATAGTCGCAACTGCTCTACTCTAGGCTCAACTTGAGGGTGGTGGTGGTGGTGGTAGTGCATTGGGTGGTGGCGGTGGTTGCATCAACATTTGTGGCATATGGGGCCTCCCAGCAAATTGCTGTGGTGGTGGTGGTGGCTGCCGCCAAACTTGTTGTTGGGCTCCCATGGCCATGGGCTGTGGGGGAGGCCTTGGGAACATGGGAGCTCCTTGCATAGGAGGTTGTGGCATGTTTGGTGGGGGTGGCCTGAATTGAACAGGTGGTGCAGGCATGACCGGAGGTGGCATTGGTTGACCTTGTTGAGGTGGCTGGCCATGCCAAGCTGATTGACCACCAACCTGCATCGGTGCAAATGCTGCATTTGGTGGGGGCGGAGGGCGCAGTGCTGGAATTGGTCCTGGAGCTACAACACCATTTGCAAAGGGACGGGGAGGCACAGGTGCGACCATAGCACCATTGGCCTGAGAGGCAAGTGTTGGAGGTCCACTGGCAAACAGAGTGTGGGGCCTGCTCTTTTGGGTAGTTGGATTGCTTGCAGCCAAAACTCTCTCTGGATCAATAACAGAAACAATTAAATCACTTCTATTAATAATAGAAAGACTCAACCATAAGCTTCTCTGTTCGAGACACCATTAATGGAAACTTTCCTATTTCATTTTAAAATAAAAGGACTAGCACCCATCTAGTTAAGAGCCTCATAAGCTCTCATAAAATGAGGCAACAGAAGAAACTGTAAAGAATATTTAAAGCAACGTTTCAATGACAAAAGGCCTCACCTGCTGGAGTACCATGGCGCTCCCCTTTAGTGTCTTTCTTGTATGCATATGAGACTGTTATCTGACGGTTGCAAAGATACTGACCATTCATTGCCTGTTAAAGTCCAAATTACTATTAAACAGTCAGCTCTGTTTAATCAATATAAGAAGAGTATTAATTCCAACTGAGTTGACTCCTCATCCAGCAATTACCAAACAAAGTAACATTTAATACAATTGTCTACAATTTTGCATCCTTTGGCTAAAAAGTAAAATTACTTGCAAGAGTCCAAAATGACCTAAAACACAACCAACAATTTGTGCAAATCTCTAACTACTGAAAATGATTGTTTCTCAAACGTTTGTAAAACATAAATACATGGAGTTACCTCAATAGCTGCATCAGATGCTTCAAATGAATCATAACTGATGAATCCAAAACCTCGGGAATTTCCAGTCTCTGGATCTCTCATTATCTGAAAATACAAATTCCAAACATCAGTATACAACAGTAAAAAAAGTATAAAAGTTCACAAATAGGCAATAATTAGAAAATGAAAATATTCAGCATCTCAATGATGACTGAGAAACATCTAGAAAAGAATGCTAGATGTTCCGAGTCAAATCCAGAAAAGAGATCAGTGCACTAGAATGTTAGAACATGTGACTTTTGCTGCTTGTAAGATCAGCATGAAGAAAAATGATCTCCAACCATCGATTTACTCTGAAAATTCCTGGTACCAAAATTAATACTGCTAAGCAATCCCAGATGTCCATTACATGCATTCTAATATGTGCATCCCAGTTGTGAAAAATTATATATAAAGACAAATTTAAAATAGTTCAACACTTTCCAGGATTGACAGGCAAAAGTTCGTGCCTGAAAAATTAAAATAGGTAAGTTGTCCTAGATCCCATAAAAACAAAATGGTACATTCTACCACATGCAATCCAGTTGTGAAAAATGATATATAAAAAACACTTGTAAAAAAGATCTACTCTTCCTATGATTAACAAGCAAAAAATTTATGCCTAGAATATACTGAGATGCATATTGTGCAATTTTAAGAATCATAAGGCTCATTCTCATACTTGTCTTGTTCCTCTGCATGCATTTGTATAACATGGAATAGTCAGCCTATTACAGCAATTTTGTTCCCAGATTTCTTCTCTCGCTTAATACAAATCAGACAGATTGCTACTCCTTATTTATCTAACGTAAGATAATTCCAATGCATCATAATAACATTGACTTTCATTTGGCTAATTACAATAACTGCTCAGGTAACAGTCTGTAATCAGTAAGCCTAGCAAACACCAGGGTCATAAGCAATGACTGCATTGATCAGCAACATCAACCATGCTCTACTGATGGTCAAAAGCTCCTCCTTAAAGCTCAGGACTATTATATTCTTTAGGGCTGGCCTACCAAGATCTAAGTACACTACTAAATTATATACAAGTTTCAATAGCACAAAAAAAGCCACTATAAACTAAGAGTCCTATTATAGTATTAGAATTAGAATAGAAAGTATCTGGACACGCTTTGCAGAGTGTTGGGCTTTGCACTGCATCCACCATGCAAAATCTTATTTCTTGAAGGAATAGAATTAGGTTTGATTTAAAGAAAATGATACCATCTATTTTGTTGGGGTTTTCTGTTCTTTGATAGCATCCTAAACTCCTCTGTATTTGCATCTCATTAGCAAATTCTAAACTTAAACATTCACATACAATTTCAACAACATTGACTATTTGACCACTACAAACTTCATGAAAGCACATAGATGTGAACAATCAACTTAAAAAAAAATAAAAGCATGGATGAAATAACAAGGTGCTTAACTCCTACAAGCTGCTAAATCACAATTTGATTTATTTTTATTCTCTCCTCATTTTCAACTTTCAAGACTCGTGGATGGCAAAACTAAAGAAGCGAACATAACTAATAATTACCTTAGGATTTGTAACAATTACTCCAAATGCACTGAAAGTATCATGCAGAAGTTTCTCATCAACATCCTGCAAAAAAAAAAAAAAGAGGATCTTAGCAGCAAAATCAAAAGAAGCAAAACACTTCATATTCACATAAGTATACTAGAAAGAATAACACAACTCACAGGGTCAAGATTTCCAATAAAGAGATTCGCTCCCACATCCAGGCTCTTTTTATCTTGTGACGCCTAAAACCAAACATGTAATAAATCATCTTAAAACTACATAAAAACATGATTATTAACAAAACAACACATGAAAACAATAGACTCCCTTACCTTATTTACACGAATTGGCTTACCATAAAGCTTAATCATATTCAAAACCTTAATTGCCTGCATAATCAAATCTCAAAACCTAAAAAATAAATCCCAATAATTTTCTAGTAAAAAAACGAGTAACTGTAAATGAAATTCAAAGCCCGCTTACATAATCAGCATCTTCTTCACTCCGAAACTCTACGAATCCATACCCTTGGTGAAGATTTGTTACTCTATCCTTAGGAACATAAACATTAACTGAAAAAAAAAAGAGAAAAAACGTTAGAAATTAAACTCTAATTTCGTACAGTAAGATTAAAAAAGGCTATCCCTTACCAACAGGACCGGCTTGAACAAATAATTCCCAAAGTAATTCCTCGGAAACTTGAGGATCGAGATTGCCAACGTAAGCAGTGGCATCTTGATTTCTCTCGGCTGAGTGTTGGCCAAGTAAGTTAGCTCCAACACCTGGTGCTATTCGAGTCGTCATACTTCAGTTTTCTTCTCTAAAACCCTAACCCCCCCTTTCTGTTTATGAATCTGGAAATTGGAACCAAGACAGGTGGACTAACAATTGGGCTTTAATTAAATTTTGCAATTGGATCGTGGAGACCCAACTCTTTTTAAGACAAGAGTTGAGGCCGAAATTGATTATTTATTTATGATTTTTATATATTATCATTAATAACTTAATTTTTAATTTTTGATTGAGAAAGAACAAAGAGTTCACTAAATTTTACTGATAAAGAAAAAAATGTATTATTGACACTAATTTAAACAATTAAAATAAATAATAATTGTATTAAATTATTTTATTTGATTGGGGAAGTTTATATTATGTATTTTTTAAGTTCATGAAAAAACTGATTTGAATTCTGATTAATTTTTTATTTTGGGTTTATTTTAGTTTTGAAAATGACTTTTTAGGATTTTTGAGACAATGAATAGGTTTATCATAATTTTTAAGGTGTTTAATAGAAGTTTTTGGGCAAAATTAATTGAAAATTTTAGATTTTGAATATAAAAAAATAACTACTTAATTTTCCAGTCATTATAATAGTTGGAATTTAGACAAATCATATAACACATCTTTTAATTTTTTTAAAAAAAAAAATAGTTAGTTACATCTATTGTATGTTTATACAAAAAGTGAAATTTCTCTTTTTTTTTTCAATTCAGCCCCTTATTTTTTTCATTCTGTTTTTTTTTTATTTCTTCCTTAAATATTTTTAATAGTTGTCCAGATTTTTTTTTACTGACCAAGCCAACTAGATTATGTCAAGAAAACCTCCACCTAATTTAATTTTAAAATCAGTTAAGCAATGGGGTGAGTTGAGAGAGCTTTTTCTATCAATTCATCATTTTTTTTCTTAATTTCATTCTAAAAATCTTTTTTATCAGCCAAGCATGTTGTCTTAAGATTAGCCAAATCAACTAAATTATATCATGATTATTTCTAAATGGTTTAATTTAAAACTTTAACTAGACAAAGTCAAATAAGAAATTTTAAAATTAACATGCTAGGTTGAATTTAATAAAAATATTAAATAGTTTTTTATAACATGAATATTTTTTTAATCAATTTAAAAAATAAACAATTAATCTTGCTCGTGGGGACTTCAAAATAATAATATGTAATTCTCTTACATAATTCTACCATATCATTACATGCAAAGTCATATATAATTATTATTTTCATTCGAAGAATACCATTTATCTATTATCTATGTAAGAATATAATATTTATTTTTTGAAAAATAAATTAAAATATTCATTTTAAAAAAAAAATCAATGGTCAAGTAATTCTAAGATTTTTTTTTAAAAGATATTTTGAACATTTTTGAGAAATTTAATTATTATATTCTTATATAACTTTTTAAAAAAACTAAAATGAAAAATATAAAATATATTGGCTATAATACAAGGATATGCCGTGTGTATTAGAAACTTATTCAATTATATAAGAATAAATTAAACCTTGTTTTACATACACAAAGCATCATTAGGGTTAGCACAGTATGATTTTCCTTTTTCTTATATAGCTTATAAACAATTATTTTTTCATGATGGCATACTTTATTAATTGATAAAATTAAAAATAAATTTTAATTTTTAATGTGTATGTATACAATGCATGATTGTTGTACTATAACAACACATATAAATTACTATAGTAAAATCATTATTTTACTTTTCAATGAAAAAAATTAAAAATGATGGCTTTAGCTATGGGTGTGTTTTGGTTAGTGTCACTATCCAATTAGTCATTTTAAGAATATCAAAGTTTTTTGTTTTAATTTTTTACATAATAAAAATATATTTTTATCTTTAAAATCAAGAAAAATTAGAGTTGTTGACTACTTTTTAACTCTTCAAAAAATTTTAAACAATAAAAATACTTGTTTACCCTCGTAATCAAGAAAATAATGAGTCATTAGACAAGGATTTTTTTTTATTTCTCCATTTTTCATGTAATGTTAAAATATATATTTGAACTTAAAAAAACAAAAAAAAAAGTTTGCAATTAAGAGTATTTTATACTTTCATGCAGTTTTTTGGATAATTACTTGGGTCATTAAGAGTATTTTGATATTTTTATTTTTATTTATTTGCTTTTTAATAAAAAAAATAATTGATATATACATCAAGGGAGTGTTATTCATAATATTTAAACGATGAGTTTAATGCCACCCGATGATCAAACCTAACCTTCTATTGTTTTTTTGGATACATTACCGTGTTTTTTTCACATGATGTGATATGTGATGATATATGATGGCCGAATTATCATTAATAATCCTTTCTTGTTTTTTTCCTCTCTCCTACAAAATAAAGTGCATGATTTTCTACTTTGTTTTTTATTTTTCAATTTCAGATCTCATTCTTTTGCAATTTTTTTATTATTTTTAAAGATTTTTTTTAATTTGGTCCTTTAATTATAAATTCTCATGTGTTTTTTTTTTATTTTGATCTTTATTATTTTTATTTTTATTTTTATCTTTATTATTTTAATTTTAATTTTTTTTCACAACCCTTTTGTTAAAGTTTTTTTAACTTCTAATTTCATCATTCAATCAAAGTTTTTTTGTTTTATTTTTTTTTCAATTTGACTCTTGTTCCTTTAATTTGTTTTTCCTTCCATTAGAGCTATTTTTTCATTCAATTTAACTTTCCAACTAAAATTTTTTGTTTGTCTTTTAACTAACTTTTTTTTTATTTCCATTTTTTTTTAGATTTTTTTATGTGATTTATTTTTATTTTTATTTTATCTTTTAATATTTGATTTGTTGAGGATTCGACTTTGTACAACCTTATCATTATGCATTATTATTTTTTTAAATATTGATTTTGTGATTATCTTCAATTTCTTTTCCTTGAGTTTATTTAAATCTTGTAATTTAGGTTATGAATTTTGCAAACTTTTTTTAATATAATTTTTTTAAAAAAATATTATTTTATTTATGTTTGATTTTTCAAGATATTATTCTATATCATTTATTTATTTATATAAATAAACTTTATTTTTTAAAATAAAAATATTTATTTAAAATAATATCTTTTATATGTTCAGCTTTACATGATATATTTTTTAGGGTACAAGTTTATTCTATCAATTTTATCTGTGTTTATTATTTAAATCATGAATTTTTTTGTAAGTTTATCTTTTATTAATTTAAATAAATAAATTTAGTAAACACAATCAGATAAATATTTTATTTTATATAATTAAATATCTTGATTTGCATTTATCTCTCAGTTTTTTCATTATTTTTCTGTTATTGTTAATGTTAATGATTTTTTTCCATTAATATATATAAATGCTCATCAATTTATTTAATTAAATATTTGTATAAACTATTTAATTTATACTTTGATATTTTTTTATAAAAAAATAAGAAATAACGTACATATCCATTATTATTTTTATATAAAATAATTTACGAGCACACATTACAGAGCTGGTATACGTGAATGAACGTGATCTACCTTGCAAAAGAATTAAAGAAAGATCTCCTTTCAATTTTCTAAAGTGGAGATCACATGAAAAACACGCAAACACACGATCTTGTTATCTGTAATTAATAGAAGAATCCAATTGAGACAAAATTATTGGATTACCAAAACAAAGCCTTAATTACTTTTGGCGATGGATCGCAGAAGGTAACTACACTACCTTAATGTAAATGTTTCATTTCATATTGCAGTTGTTTTTATTTTTTATCCTATCATAAATAAAAAAAAACAAATTATTTAATTAAATAAATAATTTCTGCTTTTTGAAAAGAACCTCCTCCATAATCGTGTTTAAATCTTAATTTTATAAAATCTAAAATAATTTATTTCTGGTTCATAAAGATTTATTTTTTATTTATTTTCAATGCAAAATTCCATCTCAAAATAATTTTAACTAAGCATATTTAAACCAACTTTTTTTTTTTAAAAAAAATCATAACTTAAAAAGTTTTTTTAAATCTATTATTTTTTAATCGGAACCGCAAAAACTAGCTGGATATGATAATATCATCCACACGCTTCAGGTTGTGTTTTCTGTTGCAGCGAATCATATAAACTTGATCTTTGGTAATATATAAAATGTCTATTATCATGTATGAACCACATCATTAACATCATTTAAAATGTAGGGTTGTTATCAAAGCTGATTTTAACTCGTGGAGTGAAAAGTATATTATTTTTATTTATTTATTTAAATTAAATATATTAAATTAGATTTTATTCAGTGAAATAAAAAAATTATTTTTTATTTTTAATTATATTTTATTTAAAAAATTAATGTTTAACATATTTAATAATACTATATAAATTAGATGTAAATCACTTAAAGATATAGTATTTATAAAATTTATTTATAATTTTAATTTTATTCCTGATAATATTTGACTTGATATTATTATGGATTTAAAAAATTAAAAAAACTATAGTTATAATAAAAAACTACACACATATTCTATATGTTTTAGCGAATAGACAATGCCCGTGCCATTAAAATGACATGTGAGATGCTTCTCGACAATCAAATTTGGCTATCAAATATCTCACTAGATGTGCAACCATGCATGCTTCCACATGGAGCAGCTCATGTATACATCATAATTGGATTGTCGCCTATAATTTATTGTTTGTGTTTCTTTTTTTCTTTTCTTTATCCTAACAACTAAAATACATAATTATAATATCTTTATTTGTTGTTCGCTTAAGTTTGACATAGCTACTAGACTCATAACCAACAAACCCAAAGTGTTTAGGTTTGATATAATTGTCAGACTCAAGACATTTAAAATATTTTTTAAATTTTTTTATATATATTTCATACATAATAAAGTTGTAGATGATTTAATGAAATAATAAAAAATATTTTTTATAAAATATTTTTTACTTTATAATGTAATAGCATTATAAAAGCAGTGGTTAAATCCACAATATTTAAATTAAAAATTATCGATATAAATATATTTTTTTTAAATTATTTTATAACCTCAATTTAAAAAGTATTCTTAACCAAACATATTAAATTTTTTTTTTTCAACCTCAATTTCAACTATAATTTTAACCAAATATATATAAATATCAAACCAACCTCAACTCCACTAAACATACTTTCTATATAATAATTTTTTCTAAACCATAACCTCAGAACCCACTAACCAAACACACTTACTCTTAGTGTTCATTACTACATCTACGGGCCTCCTGCAGAACAATGATGCAAGGACCACTGAAGTTTATTTGCAATCACAACATGCTTAGGCTAGCCAACAAATTCAAGGACCTCATGCACTATATGGATGGTGGAAAAACTAACAGGCAGAAAACTGAAACTAAAATATGATGGGTTAAGCATCAATAAGTTTTATCGCCGTGGAAAAAGCAAAGCTTTAGCCGCGTTGAAGAAAAATGAAAGCAAATGTTAAAACATGGACTAGCATTCTACAAATTACATGGCATCCAAGAGGAAATGTAGCTCATGAGCGCAGTCGAACCTTTTATGAAACAATAATGGAGCTCAAAATTTTATTGCAACTGCCAAAGCAGCTTCCCTGGCTAATTGTATTGTAAAGATTCAAAAGGGAATCAAGCTACAAAAGTTACAAGCTGTTGCAATGTGAGAAATTTGATTCGCTTGTAGCTGAATTTATCACCCAACACAACATAGAACATGCCTCCGATTAATCCTTAAGCTGTAGCCTCTTTAACTTCCTTGTCCTCCTCAGTAGAATGCAAACCAAGATTTTCCTCAACTTTCTTCCACGCATTCAATAAATTAGGAGGGAACTTTTTCTTCATTGTACGAATCAATCCTTTTGCTTCCTTGATCTTCTTCTTCTCCACCAACCCCTTTACCAAATATTTCAATGTATTAAAATCTGGAATTCTATGCACCTTCACACTATCCTTAAATATCTCATACCCTTTCTCGTATTCGCCACTCTTGCACAAGTTAAAAACCAGAGTTCTAAATGTTGCCGCATTCGCTTTGCACCCATGTACCCTAAACTCCTCATAAACCTTCTTCGCTTCCTCCATCATCCCACTCGTACAATAACTAGTCATCAAATAATTATAACTAATTGTATCCGGTTTCAACCCATAATTCTCCATCTCCTCAATCAACTCCTTCACTCTCTCCGGCCCCTGATTCACAGCATTGCTAATCTTCACATTGTACACCACAGCATCCAACTCACACCCTCTTTCCACCATGTCATCCAAAAACCTCTCCGCCTCATCTTTCTTTCCCTTTGAATACAAACAATTCAAAACTGGTGTACAAACAATCGCCGTAACTTCCACTCCTTTCTTTTCCATTTCCCCCAGTACCTCAATCGCCTTCTCCGATTTCCCATCCTCGCAATAAGCCTTGACTAACATCCCATACGAAACCTTGTCAGGCAAAACCCCATATTTCTCACTAATTTCATTAAACAGCACAGGAACTTTCTTATAAAGTTTGGATTGAATGCAAGCAGATAACAAAGCATTAAAAGAAATACAAGATCGAGGGGTACCCAACTGATCCATTTCTTGATAAGTTTTTAGTGCCTGATCAAACATTCCGGCAACACCGTAAGATCTGATTAGTGAAGAAAGAAAGGGTTCTTCTTTGATTTTGGGGTCGGATTTGTGGGATTCCATCAAGGACTCGATGTCAGCGAAACGGTGGGATTTGGCGAGGCGGCGGACGGTGAGGTCTTGAGCATAGCGAGAGACGACCGGGGGGGAGGAGTCATTACTGGAAGCGGAGGAGAAGATGGCTAGTGCTTTGTCTGGGTCATGTTCAGTGCGGAGTCTTGATTTGGCTTTGGAGATGGAGATTTTCTGGATGGTGGTGGAGAGGTGGCGGAGGTGGCGCAGGGTGGAGGGCATTTTGAAAGTTGAAGGATAGGAAATGAAGGGGCGGTGCGTGCGAGTGGAATGTGTATAGGTGGTTTTTAGGGTTTAGGGGAGGTTGAAGTGACGGTCTAAACGGAGAAATGGTTTAAACAGAACTTTCATTTCTTTTTGCTTAAAAAAAATAAAAAATTGCATTATCCTTCCCAATTATCTGTTAGCTGGAGGGAATACCGTACACGGCTGTACCCCTGAAATGTTTAATAGCATTTGAAAAAAAATAATAATAAGAATTCATGTTTTATGTTATTTAAAATCTTAGAAATAAGTCGAAACAGATTGGAGTATTGGAAAACAAATATATCATATATTTATTTAAATATATATGTTAATTTAATAATGTTATATATGGTGAATATTTATTTAATTAAGTAATAAAGTGTTATATACAATTTGATATAATGTATATATTAGAAAATAAATATCTTTAAATATATAAAAAATATTTTATATATTATAATATTAACTCCAAAACAAAATGCTGAAAAGAGCTTGTTGTCCTGAAAATCCGGATGACTACAAGAACTCTATGGACAACTTAGATACTAAATATGTATATTATACAACGATTTTATTTGAAAAACAAATACAAGCATAATATAAGAATTAATTATAAAATAATTTTTAATTTCTTACATTTCAATGATATCTTTATATGCTAAAAATCCAAAATAATAGATGATCTCTTTTTTATTATTAAAGATGAAAAATTAAAGTTAAATTTTCTTTTTAAATTATGTAAGCATGGTGATTAATGGATCGAATGGATGGTAGATCTAGATCTAATTTATTTAATCAACGGAGATCTAATTTATTTAATGAACGGATCAGATCAAGTTTTTATATATTTGAATTGAAATTTTTTACTTGTCAATTTGTCTTTTTTGATGTATAAAGAAATTATATTATAATTACATTTCATGTCATTTTTAAAATGAAAATCAAAGTGTATTACCACTATAAGAACTTAATTAAATAATCATAATAAAAAAAATTATATTATAGGTCAAGAATTAATTTAAATCAAACCCTAAAATATGACGAAGCTAGAAGAAAATAATAAAATTATCTACTCTAGACACAATTTGATTGGCATAAAAGAAAATCTTAATATTTTATAAAGAACAAGCTTGAAATGGATAAACAAATTTCACCGCATCAAGACGTAATAAATCAGAAACACAAGTATAACACATTAATTATTATCTGTTTTCATATGCTTTAAGTAACAATCAAATCTCACAATGACTCATTAATTATTATCTGTTTTCATATGTTTAGGATTTTTCATATGCTTTAAGTAACAATCAAATCAAATCTAATGCAGCCGTCAAATTTATTTGACTTTTTTTAAAAGAAAAAAAGAGGAGGATGCAAGTAGTCGAATATCATAGAAATTCATCTCAACTAGTTCAATGTTTAACGGTCATCTGTTCACAGACTTCAACAGGGAGGCATTCAATCAAACAGCCAAAGGCAAGAGGTTGTAGACTTCTAAGCTATCATTTAAAACATAACCACTAATAATAACAGGGTATCACAGGATCCAAAACCCAAGTGGTGGAAGGAAGCAGCCTCTACACAACTAATTAGTCATTCATCATATTCTCCCTGGGAGAACTTGTTCTCTGGAAAAAAGACAGCCACAACATGATTTCCGCCAAATTTCCTCCCGTTCATCCCTGCTCGTGCTTTTGAAGAACCTTCAGTGTCTGCATATTCCAAGAACACCTGGAAACAACCCAAGATTCTAGTAGGCAACTATAGCCCGAAAAAACTACTACTTTCCAAAGACTGAAGCATAGATGAAACAAACTGTAACATATGCTGACCTTCCCAACTCCTGGTGCATTTTCACCATCTGGTCTTGGGCGTGGGATCACAACATTCACCAGTTGACCTGCATATAACGTGTGAAAATATGCAATCCAAAATTTTCAAAACAACTATTTTTTATTGAAAAATGGAAACCAATCTCAAGTAAATATAAATAAGGGATTATGAAGTCTTCTGTCTGTGTATGTTAAGCTTGATTCTTTATAGCAGAATGTGGGACTAGAAATGGCTGTAAAACAGACATATAACACACAGAGAATAAAGAACAATCAATTACTATGAAGGAAGATTCACAGTACAAAGGCTAGAAACAAAATAAATAGCCAGTTGAAAGATTTTACCAAATTTCCCAGCTTCCATTCTAATGTCTTCCAAAATGTCTTCATACTCATCATCATCTTTGAGCTCATCCACAGTAACTACTTGAGTTAGGCATACAACTTTCGTGACTACAGGTGGTGGCTGCAACATAAGCCTCTGCAAAAAACAAAAAAGTTTATATAACAAAATAAACCTATGATGGCATGGAATACATATTTATATATAAAAATGGAACAATATTTACCTGCAATGCAATCTGCTGCTGAGCATGCAATAGTACATTCTCTTGCTCTGGTTTTGGCTGGTTGGTGCCCTGGTTGGCACGTCGAACAGTGAGAGTTTTATCACCCATTTTAATTCCATTCAGAGCAGCACAGGCTATGTCTGTCACTGAAAGATCTTGGTAAACACAAAATGCATAGCCTTTTGAGTTCCCAGTCTCTCTGTCTTTTACAAGATCAAAACCACGGAGAGCTCCAAAAGACTCCAACAACTCCCTGATCTGTGCTTCTGTGAAGTAATAAGGGAGTCCACCCACAAAAATGCGGTCTGGACCCTCGAGTCCACCAGCAGAACCAGGAGTAAGGCCAACTGCTGCCAGATTAAGATTGGGATTGGGCTGGCTTGGACCAAGTGTTGCGGCCAGAGACGGGTTATAGTCACTCGGTCTCCTAACCTTAACAGGTGCTCCCTGGGAAAATAAAGTTTTGCAATGAAATAGCTCAAACAGGTCAGTAACATGTAACAGCAAATATCATAGACACAACAAAACAAAAAGGATATAGAAAAACAAAATTACCTCGAAAATAATCCCATCCAAAGCCATTGCATTACTGGCCTCCTCAACAGATCTCATCTCCACAAATGCAAACTTCTTTTCATGGTTTATATAAACATTAACAACAGCATCCCCTTAGCAAAACAAACCAGATAAAAATTTAGTGACTCTGGAAAGGATGCAGGTAGTCTAATTATGTGTATCAGCAAAACAAAATTAAAAAGAATATGGCATACCTGGGCCTGCAGTGTTCCCTCCAATGGCAGCCATAACCTGGCTAAAAAAGGTAGCCACAGACTGCAGTACAGCTAACAGATTAGTATCCAAACAAGGTTATATAAAGATGAGGGGGGAAATGGAAGCAAAACAAAACCTGTTCATTAGCTATAGGTGGAAGCCCGCCAACATAGACCCTCCGTGCATGCCTGGTAGCCTGAAATCACAAAATAAATCATATAATTACTCCAAAAATTAATGAAAAAAAAGACAAGAAAAAATCACATCTTTCATTCCTGCCAACCTGTTGAGTCATTGCCTGAACTGGCATAACAGGGAGAGCACCAAACTGCTGCAAATGAACAAATGAAATGCAATCAATGCAAATGAGAATATGGAAATGAATACAAGTAACATATGAGAGTGATACACACCTGGCCAGTCCCTAATGGAAACATGTTGGGAAACATTCCAGGAATGGGAGGAGCTGTCCCAGTAATCTGACCTGCAAAGGTAATTAAAAATAAATTAGTACACAATCATAAATCAATCCTTACTCTAATGTAGTTGGGGTACCAAAATCAAGTCCTGCATCATTCTCAAATAGAAACACTAAGTCCTAACCTTTGGCAATAAATTTTATCAAAAGAAATGAAAGTATAAATCATATTCAAGTTCTGGAGGATATATTTGCAAGACTACCAAAACAGGCAATAGTTGCCAGTTGAAGACGAAAGAGAACCATCAAACCGGTGCATTGTCTCCTTCTTGTACATAAAAGCTACAGAAGTCTGACTCACGCCCATTGTCAGCACAGTGGGACAAGTAGCCCAACATTGCCTTCTTACAACAAAAGACAGACACAAAACAAACAAACAAACACCAAACACAAGAAAAACCAAAAACTCTCTCAGTTCCAGAATTATTTCACCAAATAAGCAATAATAATAACGTAGTACAGCCCATTCAGAGACCACAGCTTTAAGAAGCTAGATATACAAAGTTAGAGAACAAAATACTGCTTACCAAATGATACCATGTAATTTGATACGGATTTTCCACACTATGTCAAACAAAAACAAAGATAGCAGTTAAGAGAATATGACATTTTAAGTTGTATAAGAGGGTACATGTACCTGCAGCAGCAACAGCAGCAGCAGCAGCAGCACTAGGCAACATTGCAGAAGCAGGAGGAGCCATATCAAAACCACTGATCCTTTTGCTTTAAGTAGATAGAGATTGTATGCCAAAAAGGCACGCACAAATTAGAAAACAGAAGATCAAAATTGAATAAAGTTGTAAGTATGGATAAAAATTTGGTGTACCCCCACCCAATATACCTCTTAGAACGCGACCTCGATCTGTGCTCAGATCTACCCTTCGAACGAGATCGTGACCGACGTCTATGTCTGTCTTCTTTGTCCCTATCATAGTCTCTCCGCCTGCTAATAGAACCAATAAAACAGATATCCAGCACTTAGCATAATAAAGAATGGAACGGTATATAGAAGACAATCCTTAAAACTCAGCATTCAAAAAATAATCAGATTTTATTACCTGTCATAGTCTCGGCTTCGGTGATAATCATCATCATCCCTATCTCGACCTCGATCCCTCCTTTCACTGCGATCTCTATGGCGATCACGATCACGGTCACGATGACGGTCACGATCCTTGTCTCGGTCCCTATCTCTATCCCTGTCCTTGCTTTTCTCCCTATCCTTGTCTCGATCTCTTTCCCTATCTCTACCTCTGTCCCTGTCTCTGCTTCTCTCTTTTTCCCTACTTTTTGAAGACTCCCTCTCATAGTCACGAGACCCACGCTGAAATTCATGCATTATGCTAGTAAGATCCCAATAAAAAGGATATGTGGTACACAGTACCAGCCAAAAACAAAAACCCACAAAATCCTTTACAACAAACGGGCTGTCTACATCAAGAACCAAAATACAAAACTAACAAATACTAAACATCTGTAAATCCAATAGCTGCACAATGTTTCACGTGTCTGAACAAAAACTTGACATAGCATCAGATATCAACAGACTTAACAAAATTAGAACATAACAAAAGCAATATCCACAAGTGTAACCAGCATTGACAAACACCAAATCCATAGCTAGCATAGGACAAACATACACTGTTAATTCGAAAAAATAATCGTAGGGCATAAAAAAAAAGGCCAACAGGAACCAATTCATGTTATTTACGTTGCTCCGTGTTTGTTCCAGTTAAAACCCCAAATCAGCAAATGCAGCAACTACAAGCTTTCTATGAATAACTAAAGCTACAAAAATAACATCACATAGCTCATATTCCCAAATAGAAACAAACGGAAACCCTAACTAAACTACCAAAAAAACAAAAGAAAAATCGCAATCTTAACAGCTCTTCTGTCTAAGCAAAATGATTTACATCTGTTTATACCTCAGACTTAGAATCGCTTTGATCATCAGCGCCGCCGCGAGGCGGGGGAGAGGAATCGGCGCCGCCGGCACCGTAGCTCTGGTTTTCGAAGTCGGCACCGCCGTTACCTTCGTATCTTTCTGCTTCATAATCAGTCATGGCGTATTTTTTTGTAATTTTGATTCAGTTTTAGGTTTTGACTTTTGATGATTTGGCTGCGAAACGGGAAGTGAGAACGAAGAAGAGTACAAGAGGATTGAGAAATCTAGGGCTTGAAATTGGGGGTTTTGATTGTATTTATATAGCCAAGTGAGTTGCTCAAGGAACGTGGATGTGTGAATGTACTTGGAGACATTAGTTAATAGACCCGATCCGGGGTTTTGAAATTGGGGTTACACGGGTTAATCTCGATTAATCCAGAAAAAATATTAAAAAACAATATTTTATATTTTATATCAAAAATTAAAAAATAATTTATATGAACATAAATTATATATTTTATAAATAATAAAATTTAAAAAATTATTTCAAAATATTTTTATTTCATATTAAAAAGATAATATATTAATATATTATTTTTTTAAATTTAAGTTTTTAAATTAAAAAGTTTTTTTATTTCACATTAAAAAATATAATTTTTTTTATAAATATATTATAAATATAGAGTACATGTACTAAAAAAATTTAAAACTTACATTAAAAAAATAAAATATTCTTCTAATATTTATATAATAAATTTTAAAAATAATTAATAATCAACTTAAAAAATATTAAAAAAATCTTTAACAAAAAAAATACATTTAAAAAAAATAGATTTCAACTAGGTTTTGCCATAAGTCAACCAGGTTTTTATTCATTCCTATTTTTTATTTTATCTAGATAGATTTAATTATCAAGCTTATTTACTTGATTGATTGAGATTTAATAACTATATTGAGAGATTATTTAGTGTTATAGTAATAATTATTTTTTAAAATATATTGAAATAATATTTTTTATTTTTAAAATATAATCTTGAAATATAAAAAAATTAATTTAAAATATAAAACGTAATTCTCTTAAAAAATATATTTCTAAAATACTATCATCTCTATTTTAGCGTTGTTTTCTTGGCCACTGTATCTCATATATTATATTATATTATTATTAACATTAACAAAAACTATTGAAGGATCGGAAGAAACCTTTAGCAAACATAACGCAATGGACACACATTAACAGTGACTACTGTGCTGCCGGTGTGGAAGAAACCATGCAGTAAACATTGCAGGCTAAATTTATTATTCATGCGCAACTATTGTGCCTTTTTTTTAAAAAAAGCGAAGGTTGTAGATAGAGGGTACATTAGTTTTTTTTATAATCAAATAATAATAATTAAATCAATCGTTTTTTTAGAGAAAATGTAATAATCTTACAAAAAAAATCATAAAAATAAAATATATGAGAATTGATTTCTCCTTGCTAAAGAACTCACGATCTATATATAATCCACAAGTTTTTTTATAGAAAAGAGAGCTAAATATATAATATTATCTTGATAATTTATAGAAAAGAGGAGCTAAATATATAATATTATCTTGATAACATTAATAAAAAAAATATTCTTAACATAAAATGTCTCTGAATATAAATAAAAAATCCTTAACTTATTAAAATAAAATAAATTTTATAGATTTGATAGTTTGTCAAACTTATAGAAACCTAAGCTCAACACCCAAAAATGATGGATTATTAAGTTTTATTTATTTGTTTAGAAAAGAGGACCATGAAAAATAAAAAAAAATGTTAATCCATCATTATACTTCTAAACTAAGGTTATTTTAGCTTATTATAAAAAAAATTAAATTGCATAGGGATTCCACTGTAACTCTAGATATGAATTACTATGGACTGCAATCGTGAAATTACATGGATATGTTGTGTAATTAAGAGAATTATGATGGTGTTTTAGTATTGTCATGTTGTATTTTTGTTTTTAAAATAAAAAACTACACACATATTCTATATGTTTTAGCGAATAGACAATGCCCGTGCCATTAAAATGACATGTGAGATGCTTCTCGACAATCAAATTTGGCTATCAAATATCTCACTAGATGTGCAACCATGCATGCTTCCACATGGAGCAGCTCATGTATACATCATAATTGGATTGTCGCCTATAATTTATTGTTTGTGTTTCTTTTTTTCTTTTCTTTATCCTAACAACTAAAATACATAATTATAATATCTTTATTTGTTGTTCGCTTAAGTTTGACATAGCTACTAGACTCATAACCAACAAACCCAAAGTGTTTAGGTTTGATATAATTGTCAGACTCAAGACATTTAAAATATTTTTTAAATTTTTAATATTTATTAATATTTTTTTTAAATTAGTGTCATTATACTTCTAAACTAAGGTTATTTTAGCTTATTATAAAAAAAATTAAATTGCATAGGGATTCCACTGTAACTCTAGATATGAATTACTATGGACTGCAATCGTGAAATTACATGGATATGTTGTGTAATTAAGAGAATTATGATGGTGTTTTAGTATTGTCATGTTGTATTTTTGTTTTTAAATATTATAAAAAAAAATTAAATTGCATAGGGATTCCAGTGTAACTCTAGATATGAATTACTATGGATTGCAATCGTGAAATTACATAGATATGTTATGTAATTAAGAGGACTATGATGGTATTTTAATATTGTCATGTTGTATTTTTGTTTTTAAAATAAAAAACTACACACATATTCTATATGTTTTAGCGAATAGACAATGCCCGTGCCATTAAAATGACATGTGAGATGCTTCTCGACAATCAAATTTGGCTATCAAATATCTCACTAGATGTGCAACCATGCATGCTTCCACATGGAGCAGCTCATGTATACATCATAATTGGATTGTCGCCTATAATTTATTGTTTGTGTTTCTTTTTTTCTTTTCTTTATCCTAACAACTAAAATACATAATTATAATATCTTTATTTGTTGTTCGCTTAAGTTTGACATAGCTACTAGACTCATAACCAACAAACCCAAAGTGTTTAGGTTTGATATAATTGTCAGACTCAAGACATTTAAAATATTTTTTAAATTTTTTAAATTTATTAATATTTTTTTTAAATTAGTGTTAAACTATTGCGGAGCATATGAAATATACTAGTTTTGATTAAAAATAGTGTTTGGATATTAGATGTTTTATTTTAAGAAAAAAAGCAGGATACCCTTTGCTTTTAACCCAAAAAAACATGGGATTTATTTTATCTGAATTTTAGGTTATATTATTACTTTTTTTCTATATTCAAAAATAAAATATGAACAGCCTATATCTTTAAAGAAGCATGAGTTCCAAAAGTTAACAATATGGACACTTGTTTTGACATGTATTAGAAAATTCCAAATTTACCTATAAATAAATAAAATTGCAAGGATATTTAAGACTTCTGTGGGCAATGATATAACATATATCTAAAATACCTGCAATTGCTATATAATAATTAAAAAAACACTTGACCAGTAAAACTTCCGCCCTTTTTTTTAATAACAAAACTGTGTGAAGAAATGAAAAATAAAAGTTTATATATAAAGTATTCTCTTTTTATTTATTATATTTATAAATTGGTAAAAATACCCAGGAATTAACATGCAGGTGAGCTTATTTAAGCCAGGCACTATGACTGGTTTTTAATTGTTTCTATATTTTAAAAGTATTTTTGAAAAAAATTAATTTTTTTTATTTTTTATTAACTTTAAATTTATATATTTTTAATATTTTCAAATTATTTTGATGTGTTAATATTAAAAATAATTTTTAAAAAATATTATTAATATATATTTTAATATAAAGAATATTTAAAAAACAACCATAAAGACACTAAAATGCAACTTCTGGTTGCTGAGATGATCTCTAAAGAAACTCTTTTACATCGTCCTTTTTGTTTGTTAGTTATATTTAAGAACACCTTCTGGTTGCTGAGATGATCTCTAAAGACCATAAAGACTAAAATGCAACTTCTGGTTGCTGAGATGATCTCTAAAGAAACTCTTTTACATCGTCCTTTTTGTTTGTTAGTTATATTCAAGAACACATCTTCCACATCAACGTGGGGAATGATCATTTTATAGGGCTCGGAAAGCACGTAGGCTGACATGCATTAGGTAGTTTCGTCGAAGCCAAACCAATTATTTTTATTTTATTCCAATTCTACTTCCTTGAGAATATCTGTTCCATCTTAGACTTTTATTTCTGAAAATCCGTTTTTGAAAATTTAAATTACTGAAAAATACAAACCCTAAGCCATAAACTTACATTTATAATAGATGAAACACGGTTTTTTCAGTTTATACATAAAACCCCACCCGAGTTCAACCCGTATTATATTATGATAATTTTTGTTCACAGCGAAAGTCCATCTTGGGACTCGTTTCAAATGCTACTGCGTAGCACAGCTAGTTTTATGATTTACTGACGTGATAATTACTCTCCCACAAGAAGCTTTCTTTATCTAAACAAACACAACGGGTCAAATCATAATTTATACATAATTAATTAGGCGATTAACTCTCTTCTATTACTTAAACAAATTCCTCTTCATTGCATCATTTGCTTGATCGACACAAATAATGTTTTTCTAGTCAATTTCAATCTCAGAACATTCTTACCATGCACAGCGGTTCGCCACTGGAGTTTTGCTCAGTACACTCACCTTAATTGCCCCCATCTATGATTCCTGGGAAGCTTGGTTGCCAACCCCGATTCAAATAGGTCAAGCACGACCATGCAGGCTTCCAGCGCTCACCTCCTTGACAACATGATTTTTTTTCAAATCTAATTTTCCCAGTCTTGTAATGGTCATATCTCATTAGTAATTCTCACAAGAAGAGATTAGATAGAAAGAAACCGAGGAGTTGAAATCCAGTCGAACTGTGATTTTACTAACACCTAATTATGTACCGAGCCACAACCGTGAGGAAGCATCAGAGCAGTTATGACCATTGATCCACCTTTAAGAAGGTTCTTGGAACAATCAGCTCTATACCACAATTGGTTTTATTGCTCCCCAAGGACTGCAGTCAGAATGTAGAGCTAGCTTAATCGCCATTGCGCCATAACATGACAAGCACCTCCACAAACGGCAAATGAAACAAAAGGCACTTGCAAAAACGCAAGACCTGCACAGTTATACCAGGCAAAGCAACTGATTAGGAAAAGCACTGAAGAAAAATAAAATAAAATGAAGGGTTCTTTGCATGCACTATAATTACTGTCTCTTTTCCTTATCTCATAACCAATTCTTCTTATAATGCAACACAAGTAACATTTTCACTGAATTTGTCGAAGATCTCAAGATTATTCTTCTTTTTTTAGAGCATCCAACTGTTCTCATTCATAGAGTTGCCAACCCAATCCAAGGAGCTAGGCAGTATCAGTATCTCCACGCAGCACTTGTTACTGGCAAGAACTTCGAGAGACAGATTTGGTAATGTTTTGACAAAAATATCTTTTAGAATAGAGGTGCGGTATAACAGCATGGCATCAGATCCTCCCTTCAATATGAATTATAAAATCTGAACATCATTAGGTGACTGGCTTTTTTTATTGCTTACCTTCAACCAAATCATGATGGTTTTCCATCACCACTCTTCAATACCCACGCAGAACCTTTGGATTCACATAAATCAGTCATGACCTGGAAAAGAAAACATGCTTCAATCACTCAAGCTATGAAAAGTGCTACTGAATAGATGGCTGCAACTTCTTAGATGAAATCATTAATTTCATCCTAGTTGTAACTACAAGCCTCACAAGTCATAATGCAGGCCAACCTTCAACAACATTATTTTGGAATGAACCTATTTGATAGTAATTTCTGAGTATGGTTCATGGAATGATTACAGGTCAACAAAATCTTAATGCCAAATTGGTTTGGATAACAAAATAATAAACAGATAAACAAAGGACAGAACAAGGTTATAAAGTGTCAGTAGAAGGATAGGCTAGTTTATTTTTTAAGAGGTTTTTATTGTGGTTTAAGTTTTAGCCCACGCAGTTGAAATCAACAGAGAAATCTCCAACAATTCACAGTTGTGTAATTTGAGTCCGGTGCAGTCTGCTTCCAGTATTCCTCACATCACATGGACTATTACATTGCTTTTAGAATCACAGAGGCTAAATCCCATCAGCACTAAAACATCAAAAACTCAAAAAAATAAACACATAAAAAAATAAACATAAAAAAAATAAAAAATTGGAAAACACAAGAAAAAACTGTGAATAGCCTCAAAGATTGCAAGCTTTTCACGTTTCTTGCACCATGAAGCAGGTAGCAACCTAGGGAAATGGGAGGCGACAAGCAACTTAACTTACAATACTAGCAAATTGCCCAAAAATAACAATATGATTTAGCTTTTTCTTTCATAAGACATCCCCAAAGTTGTTCTTCTCTAGTGCCACCAGATAACCTAGAACCCACCTAATCTTTTTATCATCTACAACAAAAACAAATACACTTTAACATCCCTTAGTTGCTACCAAGAAATTCTGGAAATGTTTTAAAAATTTCTGGCTACTTCCATCAAAGCTTGAGCCCTTTTCATCCATTTTAAATTAAAACACAAAACTAATCTTTAACCCTTTAGAATTTCGAACAACAATATGTAAACTGGTCACCACAAAATGAGATTCAGGTGGCATTATCCAATCTATTAAGTTTGTCTTACATCACTGACCTTAATATATTCACTGTTTGAAGGCTCCCTCTTAAGCTCAAGCCTGGCTGCTGCTTGGACCTCTGACTTCTTAATATTCGCATTAGGTCCTCTTGCCAGAAAAAGCCCAATTACAACTTTTCTGCTAGGGAGAAGAAATTATGAGAAGTAGATAATTATTCTGGTTAATCTTATTGCATCGTATTTACACATAAGCCCCATAAGACCAGTGGATTGACAAAAGAAAAAAAAATAGTATATATATAACCTCAATGGATCAAAATCTGGGTGTTCTGGTGAAGACTTCAAAACATAAAAGCCATGAATATTAGTTGCGACTTCACTTATGACTTCTTGAAGTTCCTCTGGAGGAGCTTCAGCACCAGAGGCTGCAGCTACTGCGATTCTAGGATCTGCCTTTGGAAGAGTAGACTGAGAGATGGCCAACTGCCGCAAACCTTGGCAAATCATTTGAAAACTGTGAGAGAAGAAGCGTATCATTATACTTAAGTGAGTGAAAAAGAAATTCTGAGACAAATTTTTGTCAATCTGTAACAACATAGATTTCAAATGAACTAATAGTGTTCAACCCAAAAAGGAAGCTTGTGCGATATTGATGTCAAAAAGAAATTTTGACAACACAGGCTGGTATTACGGGTTAAAGCACAATCTATTGATCTCTTCTACTTTCACATCACGTGGAAAGCACTCATTTAGAGTTATTCATCAAAAGATTTATAGCAACCTACAAAACAGCTGAACCCAAGCCCCTGGCTTGTTTTAACCTATAAAACCACTAAGAAATTCTTTCTCCAGAAAAAACAATTAACTGCCTCCAATGGTAAATAAAAAATTAACTACTTATCAAAGTACCACATTAAACTGATGCAGGCCATTAAACTGGTGCAGGCTTCCAAATGTATCAATGATTAGAAATACTGTTTCAACTGCATATTTATTGGAATATGAGTAGAGAAACATGCATGCATACACACAAAAGATGTTAAATAGCCAGGAAAAAAATTTAAACCCATACCTGCAGACCTTGTGAGTTTGGAGAACTTTTGGCAAGGCCTTCCGCAGAGCTTCTCGAGTTTCATCTGTCATGGTTTTCTTCGGCTTTGTTATCACATTCTTGGACACACTTTTTCCAGCTCGATCAAAAGCAGCAGAAATGTTTTTTCCCATGACTTCCCAAGCTTGTTCTTGCTTTCTAACAATGTCTGGGTACAGTTCTACAAACAATGTATCCACATTTTCTTTGAACTTCCAATCCTTAAAGGAAGGCCTTTCAACAGCAAATATATTCAGGAAGCTCTTCAGAATCAGAGGCTTCATTGGGACATTAAGCTCTGAAGGGGTCACCACCAAACTCTTGCTAAATAAAAGAAGTATGTAATCTCTAGCTGCAAGTTTAACCTTTTCAGTTGGCTTTGGGTTGGGAAACAGTAAACTCGTTTTTGGCACCCATAGTCCTTGCACTAATTGCCCATACTCCTGAAGAACTATTAAGAGATCTTCAATGGAGTCATTTGGAATAAGATGCCTAAGAGCAGCAAACCGATGAATTGGAGGTCCCTATTAAGAATAACAGTCCAGAATTATCTGAAGAGAACAAACAATTGCTTTCCAAATTGAAAACAAATATTTTCATTATCACAATTCATCGCTTCAAGATTTTCTTCCATAAGCTGAAAAGGCATAAAGGAAAAGGGAGTAGAGGTACAATTGAGAAAGAACACAAAATTGTCTTGACTCCATAACTTTAAATAAACACTAATATAATAGATTAAAACTTCACGATCCAGTTGGGAGCTTCAGAGATAAGCAAATTCAATGCTCATACTCTGGTGGCTCAAGTTCTATTGGGATAGGAGGGGAAATTTTTTTAAAGGTCTAGGTTTCAAGTGGAAATTTTTCTTGAGAAAACTGTACGAATGCTGTACCAAGACCAGAAAGAAACGTACTGTCTATTATTGAGCCACAACAATTAGAACCACATCCCAATTGAACGACAAAAAAAGTAAAAACGCTCACCCCATCAAAAATCTACAACCAAAAAAGACAAACAAAAGAAAAGAAAAAAAAGTCCACAAAGTGGAAACCATGAATCCTTATAATCCAGAAAGAGAAATGCAATCCTGGATTTGGATCTGGATGATGTATATACTCAAACTGGGCAAGTAAATGTTCCAAAGGACACCATAGACATGAATGCCTGGATTCATTTAAATAACTAAATCTGTTTTTAAAATACGCATCTGGCCACTAGTCAATAAGTGTTATCTCGGGAAAAGAGAAAAGAAGTTAAAAATAAGAAACAGAGATGTAAATCAGCAAACACGCCACACTTCTCACGCATTAATGTTTCTGAACAGCTGGCCAAAATTGCACAACAACTTACAAAACAAAGACACACCAGTACAATCAAAATTCCGCCACATACATTGGCTGGCAACAACTTCCAAAGCATCACTATATCATATAATGGAACACAGATATACAATATTGAGTCAGAACAAACCTCCAAAAACAACCTCTTAATTCGTTCTTCCAGAGGCAGTGAAAGCAAAACCCTGTAACAACATCTATTTCCACTTAAAAAGCCAATAGCGCAAAAGCACAAAAACAAATCATCAGTTGATGAAAATCATCTATTATGATGGAAAAGAAAAACACATACATGCACCCCAATTTCCATCACCATCACAGGTTACTGTGACATTTATTCATTATAAAGTAATGAAAAATAAGAAAGGGTAGTGAACAGAACAGTTGAACTCCATAAGCAGAATACAAGTTAGATCTTGTGTCCCAAGTCTCCCATTAATAATCTTGGGGCAGCAGAGAAACAACCACAACATTCAATTTGCACTAGCTTTCTTTACCTTTTTATTGTATTGTTACACCAAGGTTCTATTTTACACCTCATTGCTGCCTCTTTCCTTGATTTCTCAGTCCAATCATTGTAAGGTTCAAATTATCCACTTTTCACATGGCATATTCAATTTTTCACAATAAAAGAATATAAAAAATTTCAGAGTAAAAAAACAGTGCTACACTTTTGTTGTAAATGCAACTTATGTAATTGCATATCCTAAACAATGTTATCGTGAAGCCAGTGAAACAAAAACGCTACTTGAAATATAATTTATCCTAACTTCATTCTAAAAAAGAATGACCAAGTCAATAAAGGTGCTCTGCAAGGCCTCTGAGATGCATTCTTGCATTGTATGCATGCATGACAGATCTATGAATTTTTTACATGTGCCAATATATGTTCATACATATTTTGGAGCATGCATAACACATTTGACGTAGGACAGGGTAATAAAAAAGATAGAAGCAGCAGAATCCCCTATAGGAGAGGAATTAAATAGAGGAGAGAAAGAGAAGGCAGAGAAGAAATCTCTAGTAACCTAAACTAAGAAATAAGAAAATTCTAGTAAAATATTAATAATCATAATAACAAAATCCTAGAAAGCTATCTAAATAATAATAAAATTCTAAACATACTAAACCACAAACAAATGAGTAAACTTTCTCGTTCCCATACTGCATCAACCTCTGATATTGAAGATAGAAGAAATATGAAATAAGTAGGGTGACTGAACCTTCTTGAAGGACCATTGAGTTTAATATTGTTGTTTGATATCCCTGGACACAAGGAGCTCATGTAGTCATACCTTCATATAAAATCACATCAACTTGTAAGCAAATTTGGTGCTTCAGAAAAATAATCTTAAAGTACATGAAAGTTTTGGAAAAGTTGCTACAGGCCTAGAGTTACAAATAAGATAAGTTATAAATAAACCATACGGGCTCATTGCAAACTCAATGGTAGAACTTTCTGGTGCCACCATGTTCTGTAGATATCTGGCAGATAAATCACTTTTTGAGCCATGGTACTTCAGAGGAATCCAAGACTGCAACAAAATAACCAATTAAGAGAACTGCAAAACAGTCCTTAGTAGTAATTTTACTTTTCAGCGTTAAATTAACTAAATGATTGAACAACTATAATAAACCCACTATGAAGCAAAGCACTTATGTGTCCAACAGATCATCTTTCTTTATCCAATGCCTAATAGTTTCTCCCTAACACCATCCTACCTAGGAAAATTCCAAAACTTTTCAGCTCATCTAAATATATAATTTCTTTCATCAGTAATTTTTGTATTCCCACATGCCTACACGTTATTCCAATTTTTGAGTAAAGTTAGGGGAAGAAAAGAGAAGTTATTTACAAGATAAAAACTTGCACGTAGCAAAAGGAAGTTGCCAATTTGGAATGAAAACCATTTAACCCAAAGAAAATGCCAGGGAGAAGAATTGCAGCAACAGAAAGGAAAAGAAGCATCACGCCTTCACTTTTTTACTTGAATCCAAACTATGTGATTATAACTAGATAAATGCATGTTAAGTTTCAGTTGTAAAATTGCACGCTTAATTGGTGTACCTCCTCAACATCTGGTTTTTGCTCATTTCCTGAACTCATCTGCTTGCTCTACACCAAACATAAATAAGATTTGGTGCTTAGGAACTGATAGGTTATGTGCATAAATAAAAATAATAGTAGTAGCAACAACAACAATAAATAACCAAACGCTCTCAATAATTTCTATGAAATCCTGGTTGCCTTCAGTATTAAGGCATCCATACAATATGAGAATAAACACATCACATGTGTGTGCATACATGCACTCGTGTCTCTCAATAATTTCTATGAAATCCTGGTTGCCTGCCATATTAAGGCATACATACAATATGAGCATAAGCATATCATGTGTGTGCATACATGCACTTGTGTGTGTGTGTGTGTGTGTGTGTGTGTGTGTTCTATCTACAACCATTCATTTATGCACTACTCGCTAATGTGTCACTCGTGATGTAGGTGGTCATTTGTACTTCAATAGGTGGTTTAAAAAAATAACAAAAAAGTGATTAATCCACTCTTTGGTCTTAATGTATGAATCACAACCAGTTATTTATCTTTTGTAGAGAAAATTTTAAAAGATTCAAAAGGGGATTATAAGAAAACAAGGAAACTGAAAACTAAAACAGAGTGTAAGATTATTGATAATCAAGGTATTTTAGTCCATCAAAAGTTTTAAGGAATTCATGCTTTTTTATATCATGATGCAACAGATATAAGTTGAAAATGCCAGGAAGCAAGAACTCATGCATAAACGATGTGCATGAAGAATTTAGTTACAAGAATAAAAATGCTTAAAGCAAGAACCATATCCATGTCACCATTCCAAGGGAACAGCAGACCAGGCCAGAGGCCCCACAACAAACCAAGGCATCCTCTGCTTGATTACTTTTATTTAACAAAAGCATTCAGAATATGAAGAGAGAAAGAACCTGCTTCTTTGGTAGACCCAAGGGTTTCCCCTCATTGGAATCTTCTCCACTTGTGGCATTTTTTTTCCCTTTAGAATTACCAGAACTTAGATAGTCCATTGATGGCCGAAGCTGCACCACTGCATGAATAGGATTCAGATGTAACTGCAAGTTGGGGAAAAAAAAAAGGCAAAGCCTCTTAGAACATGTTATCTGTTAAAGATGGTTGGAAAACAAACTTAGAGCAACATTATGCAGCAGAATACAGATGGTACACTGATCACCTAGTTGCACATACACGCACACGCATACACTGGTGGAGCATACTCAAGAGTTTCCTAGTAAATTAACAACACTACAAATGTAGAGGGAGAAACTAAATATGTGAAACTGTATGGATACCCAAATAGATGAGGGTATAGATACATTAAATAAAAAAAAGTACATAATCATATAAAAACCAACCGTAAAAATGTTTTCTGGCACATTATGAATGACTACAGAGAAACTTATAACAGTTGCTCAAGGCAGATAAAAGAAACACTGATCACTCATCAAATAAATAAAAAAAGAGCTTGATCATAAATTTATGAATGCTGTCCAGTATCCACCAATCAATAATAGATCTCACAATATTCAAAGATAGATACATTAACAATTACTCTTATGCCTCGAGAACAAATGCAGCTTGTATTGAGTTTCATGAGAAGCAGAACTTCTATCCTTTTTCTTTCCCGTCATAAAATGTCATGAGATGTGCATGATGCAGAGAAATAATTTTTTACAGAGCCATCGCTCCCCAAGATTACAGAAAAAAATGTTTACTACTAAGTTGTTTCAACCACATTGATGAATTAAACAGACTACATTAAAGCATATAACAGGAGGGTAGGACAAGCATACCTTATTACCTATAAGAACCCCAACAGCATACCCAGTAGCAGGAGGCGGCGACCATGAGGATGACAAAGTCTAAAGAAAACCGCAAATCATGATACTGTATTAGAGTATTGAACAAGTACATAAGAAGTTACAAGGAACAGAAAAGGTTACAGGGACATCAAAAACCATAACAGATGTGACTCGGGAAGAAGAAAAGAAACAAATAAATAAAACACCAGTCATCACCAGCACTAAAATAACCTAAAAAATAAATATTTCAGTAAACTGCAAAACTATGAACAAAGAATATGAACTGTACCAGAGATGACATCTGATCATGTCCTGAATAACAAACACCTGAAACACACCTCGCTACAAAATCAATATTGTTCCTAGGACATGACTTTCAAGGCACCAAGTTTCCCATTAACAAAACCAAGGCACTCACCTTGGTGAAAATTTGGCAATACACCAAGAACTTATGATCTGCCCAAAAATATTGGCAGATCACTATTTTTAAAATAAAAAAAAAAACTACCAATAATGAAGCCTAACCCTGCCCTTTCATTCCATGTTTATGCACTGAAGAAATACCATACCAAAATGAGCCTTTGACCAAAAAACGAAAGGGCAAATACAGAGGCAAACCTGCTTTTTCATATTCAATCTGCTAGCAATATCAGGGTCATAGTTTTTAGTATCATCAATAGACAAATCAACCTCCACTTCGGCACTTTGAGGTTTCACTCTAACCTAAAAAAAATGGAAAATCATCATTCAATATCTCCCTTTCCCCCTCACAAAACAACAAGAGCAATAAACCCTAAAAAGGTAAAATATTAACCTCTTTACATCTTTCATCCAATTCATACGGTCTCCAACACGGTCTCAATGGATATTGCATTACATATAACTGCAAGAAAGAAAAAGAAAAATTAAGTTCATAAAATTACTGTTAAAAGAAAAACTCCACTCCAAAGAGGAAGAGAAAAAAGTTCACCTGAGTGTTGGGGTCGACGGAAGGAGTATAGTAAACATCAATTTCGCGAACAACCACATCATCCTCATCCTCATCCTCTTCTTTATCAACATCCATTGGATCATTTTCCTTTACAGCCGCACCTCTCTCTTCTTTAGCATCAATTTCCATCTTCACATTACCATTGGAAACCCCCGTTTCCGTCTTCGAAAGCGTATCATCAGTTTTAGGTTTAGCATCTTCGGCTGTGTTAGAAACTGAATGGTCGGGTTTTGGTGCCACCGGTACTGATTCCTGAGGTTCGGGTTTAGGTTTAGGTTTAGGTTTTGGTTGAGGTTTCTTTGAAGTTGGCGCGAATCTGCTGGGTGGTTTTCGTACCTTGCTCGGTTCGTCTAGGCCGTCCAGGTCCATAGCTAATTACTTAATTACTTCACGGTTGCTCTGGGTGGTCGATTGTATTGAACTAGCCCGTTGGTGGTGTTTAGCAGAGAGGCAGTGGAGGTCAAAAGTGCAGCGAAGGTGGACGCAGTATATATAGTTCACGGATGAGGGTGGACGCAGCAGCGTCCGGGAATTGGGTGAGTTTAGGGCATCTAGAACCTCTGCGTACTGGGCATGGACGATATATTGGGGCCTCTGCTGGCCCGAATCCATCAAAACATTGGGCTACTTAAGCAGGTGCGATGAAGTTTTTCTCATGTTCTGTGATACCTGGGCCAACTTTTAATATTATGTCTGCCTTTTTAATTTGATAAAAACAGGGTACTCAAACTATAATTTAGTAAAACCTGGATGAGCCTAACGGATTATCTAGAGCTCAGCTGATGCTGAATTGATTTAAAATGAAGAAAAATTAAAAAAAAAAAACCTGATTGACACGTTTAAAAATTTAAATTGACCAGCCAATCCCGTTAAATCCTTACCTTTAATTTAATGATTTTTTAAAATAAGTTTTTTAATTAAAATAATATTATCTTGATTTTTCTAAAAAAATATAGAAATTAACCTTTTTTTTGGTAAGTTAAAAAAAATATAGAAATTAACCTGTTTGACGTTTTGAATTAATTTTTGAATAAGAGAATTTATTAAAATTTACTCCTTGCTCTTTAATCACTGGCTAACTCCTTTGAAATACATGCAACGACAATGGAGTTAAGATCTCTCTCTCTGTCTTTATCTTGATTAAGGTTTTTTTACATTGTAATGTTTAGCGGATATTTATGTATAATAAAAACATTAGAGAAATATTTTTTTTTCAATTTAGAAAAAATGATTATTTTTTCATAAAATAAATAAACAAATGTTTAGATTATTTTTCTAAACATGTTCAGGCATTTTATATAAATAAAAAATAGAAAAGATTAGCCAAGTCATGAGTCTAACAAGCATGCTCATGAATTTAAACAAACTTTATCTAAATTTAGCTTTATTGAGTCATTTGTAAAACATGTTTCAAAAGATTCCAGTTTTTACCAGCGACGGCATGTGATTACATGCGCTGCCAGTGACAGGTATGCATAGAATCCCACACGCCGCCACTGTTTTTGAAACTCCAGTGACGTCACCAGCTTCTATTGATCATTCAACAACAGATTTTGGATGATTTAATGTGTTTTGACTGCATGTGATCATTGTAAAAACAAAAAAAAGGCTAAAACTGTGTCCTTGCAATGGTTGAATTTTTTTTTTTGTTAAATATTACGTTTAGCGTATATATATATAAAGCTATGTAAATTCTATTTCTCCTGTAATTGATTCCTTATCAATTTTAAGTGTTTACTTCAATGCTAGATATGTCAAGTAGACCTCTATAGTATATTTAGAAATATAATTACAGTTATTTTTTAAAATTATTTTTTATATTAACCAAAATATTCAAAAATATTAAAAAAAACATTAATTTAAAATAAAAAATTTAAATATTTTCAAAATACTTTTAAAATACAAAAATAAACAACACCTTAATACATAATGTAATACAAAAGAAACATAAAAATATAACTATACAATTCAATCTGGAATATTGTGATTTGCAACAAGGGTGCCCATCGAGTCATGATTATAAGCTTGACTCTTTACTCTTGTGCTCACATTTCTTCTCCATTATTAATATCAAGCTTCAAGACGGTAAAAAGTAATTACAACTTTTGTGATTTTACATCTCAGGTCAACATGTTCTTGAGTAGCATAGAAAAATAAGTTTTAAGTTTTTTTCTTTTTTGTGGCCGGGGCCACGTTTATTTTTTAAGTTTTTTTAATATATTAAAATAATGTTTTTATTTTAAAAAAAATATTTTTAATATTAATACATTAAAAAAAATTAAAACAAAAAATAAATATTTTAAAACATAAAAAAAAGAATAAAAAATAAAATAGAACTTGGGGAGATTGTGCAGTAGCCGCCGTAATACCGCTTGATAATGAAACGCACTGGATCATTCTAGTTGACTTTGCTGTCCTCGTCAGATGCCTCCAACTCTTTTCTTTTTTTCCCTCGTTGTGGACAAATTGGTGCTCCACTGTTGTCCATGTGATACCAACCATAGTTTACTACATGCTCTGGAGATACCATATTTCACTGGAAATTGGTGCTCCACTGTTGTCCTCGTCAGATGCCTCCAGCTCTTTTCGTTTTGAAATTTTATTTAGAGGTTTAATTAATTGTGTTTTTTTTTTAATTTTGTTTAAAAATATATTAAAATAATATATTTTTTATTTTTAAAATTTATTTTTTACTTCAACACATCAAAACAATCTAAAAATACTAAAAAAATAACTTAAAATTAAAGAAAGAAAATTATAAAAAAAAATACCCAACCTGAATTCCAAATGGGGTCTTCATGTGGCAACCACTTAAACTATGCTATTCTCTTAATGTTTTGTTTTTCTTTTTCCGGTAAATATGCTAGTTTGCAAATTACTTTTGTCAACTATTTTTTTTTTTTAAAAAAAAACTCAATATTGATTGCTTTGGTGTATTCAACCTGCCTTCTTCTTTTTTGTTTTCTTGCTATTTTAATTTCTGACCTTGGTATGCCACAAGGTTTATAATGTATTTATTTTGTGGTTAAAAAATATTTTTTTAATATATTTTTAAATAAAAAATACTTTAAACAATAACTGTGCATCATGCATCATCACAACATAATTACAGTACCGCCACCGCTGACAACTGCTACTGTTCCTGGTTCTCCATTCCGTGATATTTCTCTGATTATTGAAACCCTGCCCTCGTGTCCAGATGCGATTTACAATAGCATATAGTTATACGCAGTGAAGGTTTTCTTTATCCCTAATAAATGGGAAAATTCTTGGCATCATTGCACAAATATATATTATATGCAGTCATAATACGTGCATCATTGTGTAAATGTTCAGGATACATTTGGTTGCTGCAAAATCATTGTAACAGGATCAAAGTGGGAAACATGGCGCTGCTTGTCCCTGTCGATGCTGTGAAAAGGAGATGGAATCACCTTTTTCAAGTTTGATGTCTACAAGTTGGGAACTCATCAAAAAATGGGAGAAAGATGATCCACCTCTCCCCCTACTTTATTCCTGATCTGCTTAGAGCGAGAAAAGAAAGTGTTATGAATGAGTGGCCATTGACTTGTAGGTTGCCATTAGGCCATAGCTGACAAGATCATGAAAACAAAAGGAGGGCAAAAATGAGAAGTGGGAAATATGGGTGGGAAAAAGCTTGCAACCTTCTTAACAAAGGCAACCGCACTACCCTCAACCAAACTTTCCACTTCTTCCCAGTGTCTGATTCGAGGGGGGGCCGGTAGAGCTCTTATACCATCACAAGAAAAGGATATATAATACCTTAGCTTTCACCAGGAAATGTTGCATGGTGTTGATTATATGTTATTTTCTTCAACATGATTTTAATTAACTATCATATGATGCGAGTGTGGCCAAACTGGATGTTCTAATTGATCGTCAGCAAACAGAAATTATAACTCCATTATTGGAGACAGGAATGTTTATAAACAGTACTGCCCATCAGCAGGTGATTTGAACCAGAGAATACAGTGAGCCTGGTCACATACCTTGATGTTGTGTTCTGTCATGGAGCGAACCAGAGAATACATAGTTGAAATGTTTTGCGAAGAAAATCCTGTTTCCATCATCAGAGTGATTTGAAACATTTCCAGAAGGAATATATGGTCATTGTCATCATCGACGCCCTCTATTCACTCTACATCATTGATATTAGACCTAATCCAGCTTAGAGATCGATCCGAAACTAGGTCGGCTAAATAGCTAAATTAATTCGGGTTTAATAAAAACCTTGGTAAGATAATAACCAATTAAACTTGGATAACCTGTAAGTTGATTTATAACTCGGGCAAACTGAGATAAGACTCTTTTTTTTGAGATAAGGCTCTTTTTTTTGGATAACCTGTAAGTTGATTTATAACTCGGGCAAACTGAGATAAAACTTTTTTTTTTAAATATGAGATTTGAAGTTTTTTAATATATTTATTCTATTTAAAAAAAAAAAAATATGTTTTTTTAATATAAAATAAAAAAAAAATCTTTTTTTTTAAATGTGGGATTTGAAATTTATTAATATATCTATTTTATCTTTTCAAGAAAAAAAATTATGTTTTTTTAATATAAAATAAAAAAAAATTAATTTAAATCTTTCAACTTAAAATGATAATATAATATTTTTTTAATGTAAAATTTGAATCCCTTTCACCTATATACTTCATATTCACATGAAAAAAGTTATATTTTTTAATGTGAAATTTAAAATCTATTAGTATCTATACTCTATATTTTTAGGAAGAAAATCATATTTTTTCAATATAGAATAAAAACCCTTTTGGTTTAAATTCTTCAACTTAAAATGATAACATAGTATATGTTTAAATTCTTCAACTTAAAATGATAATTAATATAGGATTTGAAACTCTTTTGTATATATATTCTATATTCCTATGAAAAAAGTTATGTTTTTTCAAAGTGAAATTTGAAATTTGTCAGTATATATACTCTATATTTTTAAGAAAAAAATTATATTTTTTTAATGTGGAATGAAATTTTTTTGGTTTAAATACTTTAACTTAAAAAATAATATAATATCCTTTTAACATGGGATTCGAAATCCTTTTGTATATATATTACATATTCCCATTAAAAAAGTTACGTTTTTTTAATGTGAGATTTAAAATTTATTATATATTCCCATTAAAAAAGTTATGTTTTTTTAATGTGAGATTTAAAATTTATTAGTATATATATTCTATGTTCTTGAGAAAAAAAATTTGTTTAAATATTTCAACTTAAAAGTTTAAGGGATAAAAAAATTTAAATTATTTTTTAAAATTTTATTATTTATAATATACATAATCTATATTTACATGGATTTTTTTATATAAAATATTAAAAATTTAATTTTTTAAAGTTTTTTAGATTGACTTATAAAATTCATGAACTAGTTTTTTAGTAGTTTTTTAGATTGATTTATAAAATTCATGAACTAGTTTTTTAGTCAAGTTAACCTTAAATTGGATTTAATAATTCTGGATTTAATAACTCGGCATGTGAGGTAAAGTTTTTTTTAAGATGAAACTTTTATTTATTTATTTTTTGACAGATTTTTCTTACGATTAAACTTGGAATCTGATAAATATTCTCTCTTTAGGGACACAAGTAAAAAATACTCTCTTGGAAGAAATTGAACACGCCAAAAGCAAGTCCCGAATATCTCATTGCTCTTTTCAAGAAGGGCTCCATCTCCTGAATCTTGCGCTGTAGGCAACATCAAGCCATAGATTGAGAGCACAATTTGAAAAATTCAGATTAATTCTCCATGCAGCGATATTCAATGCATTAGCGTAGAGGCATCCACCGCCTGCACTGAATAAAGAACCACACCACTATTATAACAATATACGTTTGCGTGATTTAATCCAACAAGTTTCCAAGAAGTTACGTGCTTCTGCCCATCTATTTTTGGGTACAAAATAGCTCCAACACCATTTTTTTTCTCGAATAGAGCCCTTAGGGTCTTCCTACAGCAGGGAAAAGAAGACCAGAGGTCCTTATCGCTTGTCAAGAATGCCGGAAAGAAGAAATAAAAGTGAATAAAGAAAGCATCAGGCCATTGCCGTCTGAAAAAAGATGGAGGGCCCATAAAACAGCCTAAAAATAATGGAGAGTTTGAACTCAGAACAAAAAAAGAAGAAGAAGAAAGGGAAAGGCATGCTAAATGCCAAGTCAATGCAAGCGATGATGGAGCAAGCAGAAAAAACATGCCGGCTTTTTGGTTGTATCCGTAGTTCAACGCCTCCACCTCCTCTCTAAACCTCAACCTTATCGTCTTTTGCTTACAGGGAAAGGAAAATCATAGGGTTGGAATAGGATTATATATACTCTCAAAGTCTAATCTCTATTCTTGCTCACTCACTAGAACATATATTTTATCTTCTTATACTAGTTTAAGCTCATATCTCGAGACAAAATCCTATCTCGTCGCTATACCCTATGCTCATTGTCTACACGTAATTAAATTCAGCATATTTAAATTTTTTTAGTTAAAAATTATTTAAATTAGTTTTTATATTTTTTAATTTCTTTGATATACTAACCTTAAAAATATTTTTTTTTTAAATTACCATAGGTAACCACAGTTAAAAACGTGCCCCAAGCAGGAATTATCCGTGCACGCCAAGCACGTCAAGTTTTATCCACAGATGGGCCCAGCTAGCAACCAGCTCTTGCCTTGATAATTAGATGCACGGCAAAAAAATAAAAAATAAAAGAGTCCAGTTACCAGCTCTTTAACTAGTTGGAGTGTAAAGGTTACTTTTTTACAAGGGCATTGATTGTGTTCAATGGAATATTGGAATTGTAATCCAAGCACTCGAGCTGGTTGTTCACATTAAGCAGCCATATAATGCGTGCAATTGACATAATTTGAACTTTGTTTATTTATTTATTTTAGTTTGGGATAAAAAGGCATGAATGAACCATGCCAGTCATGTAACTTTCGCGTCCAAAAGGATGACTTGTTCAACGTTCATAAAGTTCGACATTTGGCCTAACATTGTACTCTTTTCTCTCCTTTTCTTTTCTTTTAGTTTTATATCAAGAGTATTTTTAAATTAGTTTGTAAGTTATTCGAGATTAGATTTACATATTTAATGAATGTGCAATCTCTATCCCTTCATGAGTATATAAAAAAAAACTTTTTCTTGTAATTTTTATTTAATTATATGATAAAATTAAATATCAATTTAAAAATAAATACTTACTCAAGATAATTATCCCTATAAAAAATAAATACAGGTTAATTATATAGCTTATTTTTTAACTAATTTAATATTAAAGGATATAATAAAAAAAATTAAAACACTTCAAAGATTAAAAACAAACATATTTAGTCGGTAAATATATTAATTGAATTTGTGAATCAGGTAATTTAGACTAGTATGTCAAATATATGAATTGAATTATAAACTCTACTGAAATTATAATTTTTATTTTATAAATTATTTTTTATTTAATTATATAATAATAAAAATAAAAAATTAGAAAAACGAACATCAAATCAATATCAAGGTGTTTATTTAAGTCAACGACAATCTTATAAAAAAATAATTATAAAACTGAATTTTCCACTGAAAAAATACTTAATAAGATAAAAATACCAAAAAAAAATTAAATTCGTTAAATCTGTGAACCAAATCAAGTAAGCAAATTTATGAACAAGTTAACAAATTTTATAAAGTTTAATGATATAATTTTTTAACTATATAAAAAAATAAAATTAATTAAAATTAAATAAATATACACTCCACCAAACACATAAAATCAAAGCAACTTAAATTAAATAAAAGCAACTTAAATTATCCTCACATCTTCTTAAGTTTTCACGTTACAGGAAATTGTTAGATATTTGAAACTTGTACTCCTATCATCCTGTTTTTACTTGAGAAAGTAGGATTATTCTAGATGTAATGAATAATTAAAAGTCTTTTAGCATGATTGAGAAAAAAATGGATTTAAAAGGGTGTCTGCGATAACAATAATAATAATTTTTTATATTATCATATTAAATTAATTTTAAAAAATAAATTAACTTCAAGGCAAAAAAACATTTTTAAAAATTTCAGTTGAAACACTGTTCCAAATACACATTTAATATGTTGGATGCTGAGTTGTAAATCCAAGATTGTAACATCTTTTCTTATTTTTTCCAAACTCCTTTACACATGGGATTTTGCTACAACCCGCCGACTCCATCACTAGTTGAGTCTCTGTCTATGGATCCATGATCCCCAGCACCATGTAAGATCTCATGATCCACAGTATAATGTGAGATCACATGAACCCGCCTTATTGTTGGCACTGCCACGTAATGCAAAGGTATCAGTTCTTGGGTTTATAAATGCATTTAAGTTTATTTAGCGTGTTTAATTTGAAAAAAATATTAAATTAATGATTTTTTAATATTTTTATGGTTTTAATTTATTAATATTAAAAAAATTAAAATAAAATTATATTTATATATTTTCAAACAAAAAATTCATATAATATCATACTAAACATATGATTTCATAAACCTTGTTTTGCAGCGGTTTATTTTTAAATATTAAAAAAAAATATTTTTAATTAGAAAATTTTCATTTGAATTCTAATCAATGTAGGAATTATAGTATTAATTGTTTTTTTTAAAAAATTATTTAAAAATATATTAAAATATTTTTTTTTTATTTTTAAAAAATTATTTTTAACATTAACACATCAAAACAATTTAAAATCATAAAATCACAGAAAAGATACCTAGATAAAAACATTTAAAAAATACTGATTGACCACAAAAACAAACAAATGTTATTGTGGGGGCGTTAAGGTGGAAAGGCAACCATTGCAAATTGTGTAAATGGTATTCGTGCGATGAAGAAAAGAAATTCAGGATCCAAGACCGGGGCCAAATATTTTTTTAAATGAATAAAGATAAATAACTACACATGTTAAGAAAAATAACTCCAAGAACGAAAGTATCCTGTTCTCTTAATTTCTCGAAGAAAGATGACCAGAGGCCTGAAAATGGAGTTACTTATCAAGACATATAAAAAACAATCCATGCCAATCTAAGATTTTTTCCCATCATTTCAGACAATGGGAGAGGCTCTTTCTAAAATCCAAAGAACACCATGTTGAGCTTTCCAAGTTCATTATTCTAATATAACTTTATGAGGGATTTTTTAGTTCCAACTATTAATTAAACAGGTTTATTAAAAGATGGCGAGGACATATTCTTTAAAATATAATTTAAAACTAGCAGTAGATTTTACATGGGGTCGTGGTATTGGTGCCCGGGTACCTCGAAATGCAAACAGACACTTGATGTTCTTGATGAACTTTCTTGAGATGGTGATAGCAGCAGTCTGATTGGAAGTATAGTTTTGTTTATATTTTAAAAATTATTTTAAAAATTAATATAGAATAATTCAAAATATATAAAAATAATTGATTTTTTAAAAAAATTAAAGAGTTTGTTGCATTTCCAAAGAAAGAGGCTCGAAGATACAAAAGCGAAAACACACAGAACATATCTATACCTCGGTATAAATGATGTTGTGTTCCAAGCTTCTCAGACAAATTAATCATTATGTACACTAGTTATTACATGTGTTTGTGTTTTAATCATGGCATCACTATTGGAAATCTAATTAAAGTACCATTTCATGCACAGGTTACAGGCATTTCTGTTTATTTTGTGAAGATCAACCGTGAAAGTTCCCATCATGTACACTCAAGTCACTTAATCTATTATCATAAATTTTTACTTTTGCTTTTGCCCTGTAAACCAAGCATAATCAGTGTCTGTCATCATGAGGTATAGTATCGTTCCTCTTGTTTCCGATTAATTAATTTCTCAAGGTAGTATAAAGGATTTTGATGCAGAGATTTTATGCATATCGATGAAGATTGTGTCAATCAATCTATTTTCAATCTAGTATTTTATGAGTATCACATAATGGTTGTATACGTTTGTTTGAATTAGGCTATATCCTTGAATATTAACGTTAAAAAAGCTGGTATCTAATTACATCTTACAAATCTTGAAACTGTAAAGTAACATGTGAGCCTAGCACTGAGACCTGCCCTGATGAGCTAACACGGAGACACGTTGACTTGGTTCTATACTAAATTAATAAAAAAATTATTTTTTAATTAAAATAATATTATTATATGATTCTTTTTAAAGAAAAAAAATTAAAGGTTAAATTAATTTATATTAACTCAAAATTAATTATTTTTACACGACTCGAGTCTTTGATCAAATTAACTCTTAGATCCAGTTTTATTAAAAACATAGTGTAACATGTCACGGAAGCAACATTTTATATTTGAAGAGTTTAGCTTGTGATTCAATTATTTGAAAGTGAAATATGCATCAAAAAGTCCAACGATGTTAAATACGTAATGCTTGGCACCCTCAAGCATCCTAGTTAAGATTGTAAGAATACAAGCCTTCCTATTTATTTAAATTAAAACTTATATACTTGCTGTACGGAACTTAAATGCATGTGATGAAGTGATAAAAACCTTGAATTGATTTCGGTTTTTTAATGATTGTGTCCTTGGTTGAAGTGTTTAGACTAGTTTTTACTTGCTCTCTTGTAAAACTAAGTTCTTTGTCTGAATAGAAAATATTTCAATATTTAAATTAGTAATCTGTAAGAAAAAAAGTATAATAAAAAGAGTTAGAGCTTAAAAAAATAAATATCATGGACTTATATTCCATAACCTTGAGTTGTTCTGCATGTTTACCTAGTAATTAAGTAATTAAGGTATTTATATAACTAAGTCACATGAGCTTACTTCATAGAGCGTAAAGTTGTAAGAAATAATCATTAAGAATAATTGTTTTTCCTGCAAGTGTTTATAAAATAAGTTAATTATTATGTCTTGCTGCATTATTGATGAAAAGGGTTAATGTTTACAGGAATCAGTGAGAAAGGTTGTTATATACTAAGAAGAGAAGTTGAGGAAAGATTATTATTTATGAGAAAGGTTGATGTCATTGTCTGTAAAAAAAAATTAAATTAATGGGTGATATTTTATGTTGTTTTTCAATATCAGTTGATGTTATTTATGATCTATTTTAGGATTTTTATTTTTGTATTTTAAAAGTGTTTTTAAAAAAATTTATTTTTTATTTACTTTAAATTAAAATATTTTAATATTTTTAAATTATTTTGATATACTAATATTAAAAATATTTTTTAAAAAATAAAAAAATTAATAATATATATTTTAACATAAAAATTAATTAAAAAATAACCATAACAACACCCTAAAAAAAAAAAAAATCTGCTAGGAAGATTGAAAGAAAATTGCGGGACTCTCTATTTCACCATCTGAGTTTTTCTATGCGTGTACTGTACCCTCACTCTACCCTATTAGTTTATGGTCTTCTCATCTTGCCTTTGTTTCTTCAGATTCACAAGTACAAAGTGTTTGTTTATAAAATAGCTTTTATTTTTTACTTAAAAAGTATTTAATTATTTTAATGTAATAATAAAAAGAATAAAAAACCTATAATTTTAATTAAAAAAATACTATAAATCCCAATACCAAGTAGATAATTAGCTTTCCTTAAAAAAACGCGAAAAGAAAAGAAAACTCAATGGCCAACAATTAAAAAAAAAAGCCAAAAACAGGCCACGTGTCTTGTTAAACCTGTAACGTGTAATCCACCGCATGCTCCTTTCTGGGGCACTGTTCTCTATTCACGAGGCTATAAAACACAGTAAAAAAACCGGAAAAATCAGAGTGCAAAAAGGAGTTTCCAATAAAACATGCCAGTTTCAGTTATCAAACCACGTGTCAAATATCTGTTGGCCAGAATACAAAAATTTAAAATCAAGGAAAGGGATCCTTTGACTTTTAATAAAACCTTAAAGTATGGTCAGTATCTCGTAATAGATGTTTTTTAAAAAGTTTTTTTCAGAGTTGTTTTTAAAAAAATATTTTTATTTAAAAATATATTAAAAAAGTGTTTTTTCTTTTTAAAATTTATTTAATATATCAAAACAATTTAAAAATATATAAAATTAATTTTTTAAAAATAAAAATTTTAAAAACAAACGATTTCTTGCTACACGACAACTTCTCTCGACCCCTTCCACACTTTGTCCTGTAACAATCACAAAAGGAATTCGAACACTTCACAAAACGACAAATCCGCGGTAAATCCTCCTCCTGTAGTAAACTTGGACAGCGAGGCAGCATCAATAGAAGCCTTACTAGTTACGTATTATGTTAGTTTTTAAAAAAAAAAATTATTTTCATGATATTTGTTTTAATAATTTTGAATGGATACAAATCTAGCTTTCAAATTTACTCTTTACAGCTTATTAATATTAATATTGTAATTATCATTGGGGCTCAATTATTATTAATAAATTTATGGTCAAATTTATTATTTATTATAAAAAATTATGGAAATAGAAGATTTAAGTAACTCATGAGCTTTGTTTTAGTAAAATTTCATCTAATTTCAATAAATGATATAGATGTTTTGTGATTATCATAAATTGTTTAGTTATAACTTTACTTTCGTTAGTTATTTATATAATATTTGGTTGATATATTGTAATAAAAAATAAATATAAATCGATAAAAAGAGTTTGATTATAAAGATGAAAATATAAAATAATTTTTTAAAATAGTTTTGAAGTTAATTTTGATTTTTTAAAAACTAAAATTATATAATAAACATATTTCTTTTATCTTTATTATCTAGATCAATTCTATTTTTTTAAAAAAAAAAAACTAACAAAGGTTAAAGTTGAATTTTAAAAAAAACTAACAAAGGTTAAAGTTGAATACATGTGAAAATTAATGTAAGGGTGGATAGAAAAAGAAAAGAGTTAATTAAATAACTAATTTAACCTTGTGATTAGTAAACACTAACTAAACTCACTTAACCCATGTGTTTTTTATTGGTTTCTTTTTATGAAAACCCTTTTCTCATCTCTGAGAAGTAAAGAAGCGAAGACCAAAGACTTTGTCATCTCCAAACTCTCTCTCTCTCTCTCTCTCTCTCTCAAGCTTTCACACGAAGTCTCTCTCTGTTTCTTTCCCTTTCTAGTTATAGCAGCCTTAAAACACCTTTCACTTCTGATTTTCATTAGTTATCCGCGTTCAAGATTCAATTTTGATCATTAGATCATAGATCATCAACCCGGCCGGTGATCGGTTGCTTTGGTTTTTGTGGTTTTTCCTTTTTAAAATCAAGTTCTGATGTGAAAGTTGTAGTAAGCTTTTTTACAGGGTCATCTCTCTGGGTTTAATCATTGAGTTCTTTGGTTAATGTGAGGTTTTGGTCAGAGGAGTGTCATTAGTCATCAGAGCTGTTAGGTAGGTTTTAAAAACACCCAACAAGAAAAAAGAGTTCCATTGACTGGTTGCCGAGAGAGAGAAAGAAAAGCCAAACCCTAGAAAATAGCGAGTAAAAGAGAAACGTTTGTCTTTCTTTCAAATTCTTAGAAGTTATAAATGATATAGATTCTGGTTTCATTTATTTTTTTGGGGGGTATTTCAAATAGGAATCATGCCTGTTGATTTAGATAATTCATCTACAGCTTCTGGTGAAGCTAGTGTCTCTTCATCTGGTAACCAACCACCACCACCACCACCACCACAACAACAACCACCGTCCAAGTCTGCCGCCACTGCTAAGAAAAAACGCAACCTCCCTGGAATGCCAGGTAAAGAATCAGTGAATATTAATAAAATTTGAAACTTATTTAGTTTTTGGTTAGTTAAAGTTAATTGTTTTTTTTTTAATTTCTTGCAGATCCCGAAGCAGAGGTGATAGCCTTATCGCCAAAGACCCTTTTAGCTACAAATCGATTTGTATGTGAAATATGCAACAAAGGGTTTCAAAGAGACCAAAACTTGCAACTTCATCGACGAGGACATAATTTACCATGGAAATTAAGGCAAAGATCAAGTAAAGAAGTGAAGAAGAGAGTTTATGTATGTCCAGAACCAACTTGTGTACACCATGATCCATCAAGAGCTCTTGGCGATCTTACAGGAATAAAGAAGCATTTTTGCAGAAAACATGGGGAAAAGAAGTGGAAATGCGATAAATGTTCGAAGAAGTATGCTGTTCAGTCTGATTGGAAGGCTCACTCAAAGATTTGTGGTACTAGAGAGTATAAATGTGATTGTGGTACTCTGTTTTCAAGGTAATATTAGCATCCAATTTTTTATATATTTATGTGACCTTTTGTGGGTTTGTTTGGATTTTGAAGTTGTGTTTGTTTTGGTTGTTTTTTGAAGGAGGGATAGCTTTATTACACACAGAGCATTTTGTGATGCCTTGGCGGAGGAGAGTGCTAGAGCTCAAACTCAGACTCCGAACCCAAATCCAAAACCAAATCAGGAATCTGACCCGAAAGTTCAAGTTGATTCATCTCCACCGCCAGCACCATTACCCCCACCAGTGGCTCCTGATTTTGGTTCGGGTCAGGGCCAGGCGCCACCAGGACTAGCTCAGTCAACTGGGATGATATCATCTCCAGTTCTGGCAATTCAGAGTCCAGGTAAAAACACTTTGGAACTAAATTTGGAAACTTTCAAACATTCTTCTTCAATTTTGTCGGTTGTGATTTTTGTCTTAATCAAACAAGAAAAAATCTTTGTTGTTTGTTGTTACCTCTCTGTCTCTCTTTTGATCTTGGAGTTTAGTAGTTTTTTGTCTGTTACTGATGTTTGTTGTTATTGTAAGTTAAATGGCATTGAATAGATTTGTAGAGCTAAGAAAGCCAGAAAAATAAGGTCTTGAAAAATATTTTGAGATTCAGTTTGTGCAATCTTTGGCAAGGGACTCTTAAGTGATTCAAAAGCTAAAAGGGAAAGAGATTTGGGTTTAGTTTAGATAAAGGCTACTGTTATTGACTCTATGCCTTTTCTTTTAAAGTTCTTCATAAAGAAAAGATCAACTTTCCATGTCTGTCTGATAAGTGCCCTCTTTTCATGTCTCCTCTTTTTCCTTTTAATCTTTTCAATTTTGCATTATGTAGAGTTATCAGATGATCCCGCACAAATTATAGAAGAAGCACCAGCACCGGCTCCGGCTCCGGCTCCAGCCACTGTAACTGCAGGGTTCAATGGAAACTTCAGCAGTAGCACTAGCTCAAGCAGCAACGGCAGCAGCACCAGTAGTGTGTTTGCTAGTTTATTTGCTTCCTCAACTGCTTCAGGAAGCTTGCAGGCTCCTCAGACTACTGCATTTACTGATCTAATTCATGCCATGGCCCATCCCGATCGCCCAACAGACCTTACTCCATCCCCAACTGAACCAATTTCTTTGTGTCTCTCCACCAATCACGGGTCATCGATATTCGGCACTGCAGGGCAGGAACGTAGGCAATATGCACCCCCGCCACAACCAGCTATGTCTGCAACTGCACTGTTACAGAAAGCTGCTCAAATGGGGGCTGCTGCTACAAATGCATCGTTGCTTCGTGGGCTTGGAATTGTGTCATCTTCTTCATCTTCTGCCCAGCCAGACAATATGCAATGGGGTCATAGGCAAATGGAGCCTGAGAATGCCTCAGTTACTGCCGGGCTTGGACTGGGCCTGCCTTGTGATGGAGGTTCTGGATTGAAGGAATTGATGATGGGGACTCCTTCTGTATTTGGTCCGAAGCATGCCACTCTTGATTTTCTTGGACTGGGGATGGCAGCTGGTGGGAGCCCTAGTGGTGGTCTATCGGCTCTCATTACATCTATTGGTGGTGGTCTTGATGTGGCTGCAGCAGCGGCTTCTTTTGGAGGTGGAGAATTTTCTGGCAAAGACATGCGAAGGAGCTGATGACATTTTATAGCAAGGAACTATGCTTCTCCATATTACTCGGGGAATTAAGGTGTTAAGGCTCAGGGCAAGTGATTCTCCCGAGGCAATGATGACAGGATATAATCTTGCACGAGGCATTACTCTAATGGAGGGTGAGGATCAGCCATCAATGATGGTTGGTTCTTTTTATTTGTTGTGCTGCCATGGTGTAGATATGTGGCCAAAAATTCAGGGACACTTTGCTTCCTGATTTATGTAATGGGGGCTTAAGTTATTCAGTATATGATGCACTAAATGTTTAAGGTCGCTAAAGCTGAAAATTTGAACCGTAGTTTCTCTCTTTGAAGTAAAACTTGGTCTTACGTACATTTTCCTATCCACTATTTTACATTTATTGCCTGGTAACACAATTAAAACAGATGCACCTTCAAAATTTGATTAGTAGATGCGAACCAGGAAGGGTGAGCTTTGTGAAACAGATTAGTATCTGTGTCGTAGAAATTAGACATGGACCAACGCATCTTGCTGCCAATGAATGATATTAGCTTGGATGTATCTTGTGGTTTTGTTGTATTAAGATGTTGCTTTCCTTACCCTGTCAGGGCCTACACAAATTTTGTTTCTGTATACGAAATCTACTCTTTCGAGTGATTTTAAATTTTGAACTACCGTTAAGTTTTATTTTTTATGTCATCAGGGTTGGTAAGATTTTTAATGAGAAAAACATGCTGAAAGATTGCAGGCTTGTATAGGTCCTGTCCTGTCTGGTAAATTTGTGAAATCTTACATGCTACTTGTAGCTTTTTCATAACAAGACAATGAAGCTCGGTCTTCAATGTCAATGATGGACAAAACTGCATGCAGAAATGTGTACTGTTGTCATAATTGCATGAAACAGGAAATAAATGAGATGGTAAAACTTACAAAATGATCAATGAGTTTTTAACTTGAAGAGCAAGAGAAGGTGACCCAGTCTCATCTTTCATTTGATGACACCAACTGTTCTAGACACTCATGACAGTCCTCGAGGCATTGTGAATCCTGCAACAGAACAATTCAGAACCATGCTGTGCATTATTCAAATACTGCAAGGATATGATTCGTTTGCTGAGGTTTATATAGGACAGAGTCACCCACAAGCAAGGAATCCATGAGCCAATGGTGACCTCTACAATGCAATTAGCCATGGAATTCAACAAAGAAGCTTTGTCAAGTTAACTATTCCCTGAACTGATTATTTCTTGCTTCTCGATTTCCGGGAATTGCATGGAAGCCACAGTATGTAACTGTTCACTTTTGAGTTTCAAATTTCTATGCTTGCGTATAAAAATGATTTCACTACTAGAGCTCTCAAATTCACATGCACCAGCACTGTATTTTTATCTTTCCCTTTTCTGCATTCTTTATTTGAGCCGAGGACGACTTCTCCGATTGTATTTTCTTGCATTTCTACAGAGTACGTAGTAGCCCTTAGCGATAAGATCGAAGTTATGGCAATGGCAATCACCAATAATAGAGGTCGGATCATAATTGGGTTGCAGAGTTGGACTGTACCACAAGAAAAGTTTTAGGTATTTTTTTTTATTATTATTATTAGCACTGTTTTTTAAAAAACATTTGACAAACTAGCATATTTTATTTTAAAAAAAAATTGAGTTCGGTGCTTATCACTACTAAAAGAAATATCATTTTAAAGAAATTAAAGTAAAGATTGAAAAAATAAATTTAGAATAATATAAAAATTTCAATTACAATATTAATAATATTATTAAAAAAATTTAAATTAAAAAAATTAATAATATTTTAAAAAATCATCAAAAATAACTATACTGGACCACATTCTACATTCATATATAAGTAAATTATATATCGCGTACCACTTACTTCGGTTATTATTAATAATTTTCAATAATAACGATAATATAATAATTGAATTTTTGTTGTATTTGTATAATCATTTCTTTCTTTATTTTTTTTCTCTTCCCACTCATCACTTAATTATTCATTTGTTTTTGGATAAAAAGTGTTACATACTAATAATTGTTTTGATACCATTAAGTTTATATTGTTGATTTTTTTTTATAATATAAATAGAGTTATAATTGGAGTTTTGGTACTTACAAGAACTATTTCTTCTTTTTTGTTTTTGTCTTCTTTCCTTATCATATTATTCTGGGACAACTAACTTAATTTTTTTTTTAACATTGCATTATTCTCACCAATGTCATCTTGACATGTCACATTTTCTAATTAAGACATATATTAATTATCTTATTTTGTTAAAAAAATTAAAACAACACTAATTTTCAAATAAAATCAATCTTGTTTCTTTTACCTTGCAGCTTGCAGGTTTAAAACATCTTAAGCAAATGCCGCTTTCATTTTCTTGTATAAGCTCATGTTTTTCGTTCTCGAGCAGTAATTGACCTCAACCGTGTTTTTTTAAACCATCATCACGGTGACTTCAAGCAAGCTTGAACTTTACGAATCGAATTTTAACTAAACCATTGATGTTTTGACCTTTGAGGGACGTATTTGCAAAAAAACAGAAACTCAAATTCAAGAAGATTTACCAACAATTTCAATCTCGAGGATGGGTCAATTGTGCCATCAAACACTCGATCTCAGGTCCTTGAAATCCAGCTGTGGGCTCGAGCAAGGGACAGCCTCAGACATTTTGTGTGGCCATGGTTGAATCTAGAGAGATGCATTGGGATCAAATCCCAGCTAATTAAAATTGTTCTATTAGTGGAAGAGACTTGTTTTTTTTACTGCATCTGGGTTCGAGTCCTAGCGTGCATGTCTATTATCCCCGCGGTGCTTTACATGCCTACTGAGTTTGCAGAATATTCAGTAAGCCGTGGGAATTAATTGTGATATGCGCAAGTTGGCCCGGACACTCCACGTAAATTAAAAAATAAAAAATTATTTAAGGATTGTTGGAAGCTAGCTAGATCTTGAATGCTATCAAGTTGGTCTGACAGTGTTGATGCTATTAAAAAAACACACTGGAATAATAAGAACAGTGAATACATTCGATCTACCCAGTTGAATATAATATTTATACACAGGTATATATCAATCAAAGTCAAATCTCTGCCTGTCTTTTACTTGTTGTCGTTTTCCAGTTTGCTGATATCTTCGAGGGTTTTTTTTTGTTTTTCCTTGATCATCCGAATTTGCTGTCATTAAGCCATTAGTCCACCTTTGCTTGCTTGTTTTTGTGGAATTTGATACATTATTTGTAGGTTTGTGACTAATAATAGATGCTGACAGCTCGTACGTGAATACAAGCTCACTTGTGATCCAAGATGTTATTTTAATCACGACCCAGATTTTATGCGGCTGATTAGTCGCTAGTCTAGTAATTGTTTTATTTTGTAGCATAATTTTAAAAGTAGACTCGTACAGCAGATTGATTCGCATAAAAAATTAAAGTGTAAATTGAAAATGTTTATTTAAATATTTAATTAGATAAATTGATAATTATTTAAATAAAAAAATAGTCAAATATATTAAAAATATTATTTCAATAAAATAAAACTCATTTATATATAAAAAATCTTAAAAATTAAATATAAACACGAATTTTTTTTTTTAAAAAAACCTCTTTTAAAATAAATTGTTCATGATTTTTTTAAAAAAAAAAAACCTCTTTTAAAATAAATTGTTCAAAACTCATGATCTAAATAATGAGACAAGAATAAATTAATAAAAAAATTAATGATAACCATAAAACCAATCTTTTTTAGAGAAAATATAATATAAAATCATAAAATCATAAAAAATAAAAAAACAAATGTCAAATGACATTAATTTTTAAAACTTGTGACTCGTTTCATTAAATTGAAAGCATCATAATTGAAAAAAAAATATAAAGTCCAGTCCCTATTAAATCAAACATGGAAGGATGGAATAATGAAAAAAACCAATCACAAAAAAAAAATACAATTAAAATAATGAGATTGAAAATCAAAATAAAAAAATAAACTAGAGTGCATCAAAAGAATTTAAATTGAAGGGTTAAATTGAAAAGAAAAAACTTCAAGAAAAGAAAAATGAATAAGGGCTAAATTAAAAAAAAATAAAACAATATAAACTTTAATGAAATGATAAAATTGAAAACCAATAGAATTTTAATAAAAATCAAAGAAAAAAAATAATATCAATATCAAAAGAACAAGGATCAAATTGAAAAAATAATAATATATTATTTAAAGACTAAATTGAAAATATAATTTTTTTTATTAAATAGCCAAACATGAAAATAAACAATAAAAATTTAAAAAATCAAAATAAAAAATAATAGGAATGTACTTTCCTTGAAAGAGAGAAAAGAATAAGAAAAAAAATAAACACAAGTAGCAAACAACCTATTATGTGCGGTCATACCTCACACCAACAAGAAGGTTTGGCCAAAGACATGAAGAAATGGTAAATTTAGCCACCATATGGTGTTAAATTAATGCATCTCTCAGATGACTTGGATGCAACACACGTACTAATTTATAATAAGCACATATTAGTTGTTTTTTTGAATAAAAAATTATTTTTTAACTTAAAAATACTAGAATTCTCCCATAAACTTGGAAGATACAAAAATATATTTGCCTAAAAGGGAAAAAAATTTCCAAGATGTAAGCCTTAATGGTTGCTGTATTTTAAGAAGCAAAAAACTAGAAAAACTTTTGGTCACTGCTCTAATTTTTTTTACCCTAATAATAAATAAATAATTTTATTATTTTAAGATTTTCGAAAAGACGGATAACTCTTTGGTCAACAACATTTGTAGAATTTGTTAACCCGAAGGGTAAATACATTATTTCTGTGTAAAAAATCTGAAAAAAAGTACTAATATATCTTCAAATAATTTTCTATGGCCATTGAGTCATTAAAAAAAACCAAACTACCCTCACTACAGAGTCTTCCATTTTTTCATAAAAAAGCAAACCAACAATTTCTCCGCAATAATAAAAAAATAAAATATGTCCAAGCAATACAATGAAAAACTAACGCACTATGCACCCAAGAACTTTGTCTAGCGGTGGTAGGAGTTTCGTTCTTTCTGCTATCATGGGTTCGAGTTCTGGAGTTGCACGCCTGTTAGCCCCGTGCTGCCTTACCTGCCTGCTGGATTTATAGGGTATTCAGTGGACCGTGGGGATTAGTAACCAACAATTTCTCCGCAATAGTAAAAAAATAAAATATGTCCAAGCAATACAATGAAAAACTAACGCACTATGCACCCAAGGACTTGGTTTAGTGGTGGCAGGAGTTTCGCTCTTTTCGCTGTCATGGGTTTGAGCCTTAAAGTTGAACGCCTGTTAACCCCACGCTGTCTTACCTGTCTGCTGGGTTTTTAGGGTATTCAGTGGGCTGTGGGGATTAGTCGTGATGCGCGTAAGCTAACCCAAACACCCCACGTAAATAAAAAAAAACTCACGCACTGTTACAATATAGGCCAAGTTAAGGTGTCAGTGATTCACTGCATGATCAAGAATCTCGAAAAGATCACTCATTGATTGAATAGGTTAGCTGATGGATAAGATTTCTACATAAATGATTTTGGGGTGAAAAGATTCTCCATAAAAGTAGTGTTATTCATCGGGGAACAAGACGGGGATCCGCCATTAGTGAATCATTTTTAATGGAGCTTTAAAGACCAGTAAAGTCAAGTAGAAGAAGATTTTCTAAATTTGATGGCGCCATGTTTTCTTTTGTTTTTTCCTTCTCTCAACCCTTTGCTAATTATTGAAGTACGTTCACTGCCGAGGATAATGAGCCCTGGGATCTCAAGCACTAGAAGCCAATACACAGGTCAACAGATAGAGATACCTGACAAGAAGAGACTGAAGCCTCTGCATCTGGTTACAGAATGCATGAACATGACATGCTAGTTACAGAATGCCATGCATCTCATGTTTACCTGGACACCAATAAGCACATAAGTTAGATATCGTTCCTGCGTTTTTTTTTAATCCCAAATGAGAGGATAATTTTGAATTGGATGGATAAATTAAAAAGAAGAATTAATTTTATAGAAGAAATAAAAAAGGAAATCACCCAAAAATGAGGACCAAGTTATAAAAAATAGCAAGCTAAATATTCTGATGAATGGAATTGAAAACAATTTAATATTTTATAAAAGAGATAAGGAAAGATAAAGAACGAAGATCAAATATGAAAAAATAAAAAACAAAAAATTTAAATTTAAAGATAAAATTAAAAATAAATACTCACATAAAACCAAAAATAAAAATAATAAATACAAATAATGAAAATTAATATTAAAATATTCTCAATTTAGGGTATTATCCTGAAATTTTAATTGCTTGACGTAATTTTGATGGAGAGAGAGAGAGAGAAACAAAAAAAAGAAGAAAATAGCTTCAACAATAACGTACAATTTTTAAATGAATTTTATTAAAGGACAAAGGAGCATGTTTTTTTTATAGTAACTACCTTCTTTTTTTTTTTTTGGTGAGGAGGCAACCAAACACTACAGAAAACCTATTTTAAAAAAGATTTTTTATTTTTATTTTTATCAAATTGAAAGTTGATTCTGCTTGTTACGGTCAGGTTAATTGGTGTCCACTATTTATATTAGCAACAATCATAGCAGCAAAAATAAATGAATTCAACTTCTCATAATATTTATATTATGTGCGATTGGAGTCGGAAAAAAAAAATGGAGTTTTACCTCTGTAAACTTGCGCAGCTTTCTTCTTGAACGTCCACGAAAGAAACCCTGGTTGACAACTAGAAATGGAGATCGGAGACAACAGTAGCTAGTCCTTGTCCGAAGCCTCGCTCGCAAAATGGACATAATGGAATTTACCATGGGCTTCAACAAGCCCAATCCTAATACGCCGTTATATAGGCTTCAGCCCAACCCTTTGGTACTTACTATACACATCAAGAAGTGAAGGCCTAATTTGTCAGCATAACCATCTTCTTACTGGCTGCAGCCCAACTTGCTATATGTATGTGAGGCTTTTATCTATCTGTGGCCACTTCAATTCATGTCCCCTCCATGCACCAACCTTCAATTTAAAAAAAAAGGCCGGGTGCTATCAACACCTTACGAGTTACATGTACGGCGTCGTACCACAACCGAACATCATCTAGGGTGTTGAGCATAGTTATAAAATATGGTGTTCTGGACTGCTTCGGCGGATCAATATGTAAGCTAGATTAATTGGAGTTTATTAAAAGATTAATTAATGTAATTATTTAGTTAAATCTAATTTACCTGGCTAATCAACATGTGATCTGGGCGAGATCTAGTATTTTTTTTAAATATAGAATTTAAAATCTATTAATATATTTATTTTATGTTTCCAAGTAAAAATTATTTTTTTTAATGTGAGATAAAAAAATTTTTGGTTCAAATATATTAATTTAAAAATATAATATAATATCTTTTTCATGTGAGATTTGAAACTTATTGATATATATAATTTATATTTCAAATTAAAAAACTATATTTTTTTCAATGTGAGATAAAAATCTTTTTTAGTTTAAATACTTCAATTTAAAAACTTAATATAATATCTTTTTTAATGTGAGATGAAAAAAAATTTAAAATATTTTTTAAAATTTTATTATATATAATATATATAACTTATATTTATATAAATTTTTTCTTATTTTTTATATAAAATATAAAAATTTTAATTTTTTCGAGTTAATATCTAAATCTAAAACCTGGTCCTTTGATGAGGTTAACTCTCAAACCGAGTTTAATAACTATAATATTGTATCATGTCAAGATAGTAAAAATAATTATTTATATAGAAAAATATATTAACAATACCGACTCAAACCGAGTTTAATAATTATAATATTGTACCATGTCAAGATAGTAAAAATAATTATTTATATAGAAAAATATATTAACAATACCGACACATTTATTATTTTATATTGAAAAAAATAATAATTCAATTAGTTGCAAAACACGAAATAACTTACTAGTTAAAACCTTGTCATGATGATATTGCCCAAAAAACCCTCTAAAAATCCCCAACTTGAGAATAAATCACATAAAATGATCAAAGATACATTATTACTTAGCTACCCAGATTCATTATATATAAAAAATCATAATAAAAGCTTTTTTTTTGCATAAAAGATGTAAAATATGTTGGGTATTCTAAAATGAAAAGGCATTTACAAATGATTTATCAAGAATAAATTTTAAATCAAATAGATTTACATTCATCCTCACCTAAAAAAAAATTGCAAGTTGAAAATGAAAATCGTCCTTAACATAATCACTACACTCTCAAGATAAAGTATATTTTAAAAAAATATATTATTTATGTAAAATTCAATGTAATTTTTAAGGTAAGGTTTGTTTATTATCCCAATATAGAAAAAATAAAGATAATAAAAATAAAAATAATATGTCCTGTAATATTTTTTATTTTAAAACGACACTTCAAAGCTATCTTAAATATAAATTTATTTTATATTTTCATTTCTATACATCAAACAATACACTTTTTTAAGAACAACTTTTTTGTATTTGTTCTTTTTATTTTGGAACAATAACAAAAAGCAATCTAAATGTTCAATCACCACCAGATTATTGAAAACCACATTACAATGTTACTTGATACATCTGAATTTGAGGCATATCAAATGTATATTTTCTCTTACAGAGTAAGAATCTTATCTCGTGTTTCCTATATGATATTTACGACGGTGGGCCGGGTTTAATTTTTTTAAACATGAAAAAAATGTTCAGGTCATATGAATATTTAAAAAAACATCAAGAAAAATATTATATATAAATCATTAATTTGCCTGGATTTAATAAATTTAATAAATTTAATGATATAATGTAAAAAATAAAAAATAAAAAATAATTTTTTTTAATAATAATTAAATATAAAAAATAAACTATCAATATCATACTCATAACAACATAAAAAGAAATCACAAGTGCCATTAAAGCAATAGCATGGAAAACAAACCAAATAAAATGAGTATCTCATTTATATTTTTAATCAATTAACTTAATTTAATTTAAAAATAAATTTTCTTATAAAAAAAGTAATTTTAACAAAGGATAATAAATAAAATAAACTCAAGATAACTCGTTTTATTTTCAAAATTAGTAAAAATATTCTATAAAAAGCAATAAAAAATATTAAGGCTTAATTTTTATTTAAATATATCTTGAATGATAAAATTAAAAAAAATACATAAACTTAAACAAAGAAAAAAAGAAGTAAATATGAGCTAATTTTCTAAACTTAAATTAACCTTTCTAAACTAGTAACCCGTGAAATCTTAAATACGAGATTAATCAAATAATTTAATTTTTAATTAGTTTAAAATTGAATGATAAAATAAAAAAATAGTAGTGTAAATTTTTTTCGAGGTAAAAAAAATTGTAATAAAAAAATGAGAATATATTCTAATAAAAGAAAACCTTAAGGAGGATAAAGTTGTAAAAAAAATTCAATTTAAAAAATCATATCAAATAATACAAATAAAAATTAAAAGAATAGGGGGCAAATATGATATATAGAAAAAATTAAAGGAAGATAAAATTAAAAATAAATTTTAATTTATAAATTATTTTAAATAAGATAAATATTAATTAAAAAATAAGAAATAAATTCAATGAAAAAATAAATTTAAAAACTATTTTGAAAAATTAGAAGGTTATACACTAAAATTAAGGAGGGGAGAGAATAAAAAAAACAAAAAAAACCGCAAACTCTAAATCGAAAGTACATTGACTATACGACCGTATAGAAATTGAGGGGTTGCTAAAATGATTTAAATGCTATTTTGAATTCCATTATATGACTGCTGAGCGACATTGTATGTATCAATTGCAAAATACAAAATTGACCCTCAGTTTACTTAATTATAACAAAATAAAATAAAAAAATCAATTGGAACATTCAAGAAAGCCCATAAAAGCTAGCATGATAGTTTTTTTTTCAAGAACAATTCAATTATTTTATTGCACTTAAAAGATAAAAAGCCTCTAAAGGCTAGTTTAATATTTCATATATTTTAAAATAATTAAATCATTTTATAATATTTAAAAAAATATAAAAAAATCGTCCTGATCAATCTCCAATGAATTATGTGAAAAAAGGTATTATCCTTAACAACAAGATAATTAATTTTGTTTGAAAAAAAAAATTTATTATTTTATTATTTTAATCCACAATTAACCTTGTCCACAATAATCTTTTTTATTTTTATCTGTTCTTATTTTAATTTATCTTATTTAGTCATGTCTAGTTCACGGGGTCAATTTGGTCAAAAACCAAACTTAGTCAAAAACTCATCTCTTCATCCGCGGAGAAGTCAGATTTGATATCCAGAAAGAATGAAATTAAGGAAACAGAAAAGGAATAAATCACAGGGTCAATTTGGTCAAAAACGAAACTTAAGCTACCAATATTTAGCCGGGACCTGGAAGCTTGGAAAGAACCAAAGAAATTATAACCCTTTTAGGCTTTATTTTCCTCCGCTCTTTTCAGTATTTGGACACAAGCAAAGCCTAGGCATACACGCGCAGGAGAGAGGGAGAGAGAGATAAGCCCAGGAGAGATTGGGAGAGAGAAGCTCTAAGAAAAACCCACCCAGATACCATCTTCGGAGCTTCCAATAACGAGCCCCAAAACAAAAGCTTCAATCTTTCAGTTTTTTCCTCCACAAATCTCTCTATAAATCCAGAAAAGGTATGTTTTCTTCACCTTGAAGTTTCTTTTTTATTTCATTTCTATCTTTAGATTCTAATGTTAAGCACTCCGAATTGAAAACCCGTTTTAGGTTCTTGATAGATATTCATTGTTGTAGCAGGACTTGTTCAGGTTTTTTATTGGAAGTAATGAAACTCGGTTTTTTGGCTAAGAGGGTGATTTTATTTGGTTAAGAGGATAAGATGCCATCCGGGGTTCTTTTGAAACTGAGTTTTGGATTAGGTAGAGCTGTACTTGGCAGAAACTCGGTTTCTTTGGCGTCAAATACTAGTCAATTTTCATCAAGGAGGTCTCTTGTTCGAACTTCAATGGCTGCTTCTAGTTCTAAAGCTGTGTTCGGTGATGTGCATATCGATGACCTGATTGCCACTTGTGCGAATGGATTGGAGTTTCCAAAACCCAGTGGTGTTTTTTTCTCGGACAGAAGTCGTTCTAGTTGTCTAAAAGCGAGTGTTAAAATGAGAAATGGGGAGTTGCCGAAAAGTCGTTTGGTGTGTGGGAACCTCATGCTTGATGCAGTAAGAAGGAATGGTAAAGCAAATAATTTAGTTCTTGGACCATTGTTGAAGAACTTGTATTCTTCGTCTTCTGTGTGTGTCTTTGGTCGGGCTGCTCAAGATGTGTCATTTGATGGGAATTCCTCCGAGGAACAGTCGGTGGACTCCACTGTGGTATCTGGCCTGTATGTGCTCTCACCTTGCCTCTGTTTCAATTCTTCTTTTTTGGTGACTCATTTTACAGTTCAAATTTCATTATAATCAATTACAAAATTGTGGTACAAACATTATTGGTTTCCCTTATATTCTGCAATGGATTTGGCAGTGGTGAAGCAAGGGTTTGGCAGCACTGTATAAAATCTTGCAAATTAATTGGGATTTAAAAGGAAGCTGTCTTATAGTCACCTATTTGCATAGTTTTGACTTCAGAAATATTGTTGATGACAGAAACTTGAAGTTACTCTCAGGATCATGTTACCTGCCACATCCTGATAAGGAAGAGACTGGTGGGGAAGATGCTCACTTCATATGCAAAGATGAACAAGTCATAGGTATAGCAGATGGTGTAGGTGGCTGGGCAGATGTAGGAGTCAATGCAGGGGAATTTTCTCGTGAACTTATGTCTCATTCAGTAAATGCAATTCAAGAGGAACCCATTGGTTCCATTGATCCAGCCAGGGTGTTGGAGAAGGCTCACACAAACATGAAAGCTAAGGGTTCGTCGACGGCCTGCATCATTGCCCTTAAAAGTGAGGTGTGTTGTCCTCATGTCTATTTACACCCAGCTGTTTTTTTTTTTTAATTAATATTGCAATTGATGAAGTGTTCTGGCAGGTACACCTTACTGAATATTGTTAACACAATTTAATGAGCTCCACTAGATGTCTATAATGTTACTGTTTTGAGTCAGAATCAATGGTTTAATCTTCAATGCACTTGTATTTCTTCCTTCTTTTTTTATTGAAGAATGAATTCCATTAGTCAAACTAGTATAACGAAGATGCTAGTCCAGATAACATGAAGTTTTCGAAAAGTGGGTAGTATTTTTGAAGTTCAAGGTTTTTAATTTCTGCTATGGTATTGCAAATTTCAGAACGTTTCTGAAAACTATAATCCTTGTAACACGATAAAATCACTCAATTCAATATCTAGTAGATAAAAAGCAATGGCCTTCCTTGTTTCATGAAATCATCATGAACAAAGTGTGTCGACCTTCCAATCACTTTTTGTGGATTGGAATGCACAAGCAATATTTTACTGTTAGTACATCCTTCTTTGAATGGTCAATTTATATGAAGATTACTGGACTTGCCTTTTATTTTTCAGTGCCTGCATTTAATTGTGTTTTGTTTATTAAGTGCTTCTAAAAAGGTTGCTTTATTAAGTATGCACCGAGTGAAAGTGACTGTTTAAGACTATCTGGTCTTATATGGACTTTTTCTTGCCACAGGGATTACATGCCATTAATCTGGGAGACAGTGGATTCATGGTGGTTAGAGATGGATGTACTGTCTTTGAGTCCCCAGTGCAGCAGCATGGCTTCAATTTTACATATCAACTGGAAACTGGCAATGGAGGTGATCTACCTAGCTCTGGCCAGGTCAGTTAATGCCCCCCACTCCTTTTTTCCCCTCTTTTTGTGTGTGGATGTTTGCATAAGCTTTTTACAATATTGTAGCATTGTTTCATATGCATAACGCATGTCTACATTTTTGCAATACAAAGAATTCTTGCCTTGGTTTTGCTATTGTCTTTTTATCTAAATTGATCTTATATATTGTTTGCTCATATGCTGCCACATTACAAACTCCTATAATAGCTAAATCGATGATTTGAATCTAACACGTTGCTTGCTTGAATCTCTCTAATATGTCATCACATCTTCTCTTTTCTCTCTCGCACCTTTGAAGTCTAGGTCTCATTAAGAATGCAAATTAGTCAGTTAAGATTAGTCTAGTTTTGAGCTTTGGTGATTGCAATTTCTCAGTGCTAAAGTACGTGTTCCTAATGTGATTGACATGTGATGTAGCTAACTAGCTATGGCACTAGTCAATAGATGTCTTCTTCTTCTTTTTTTTTTTCCTTCTTTCCCAAAATTATTAGAATGATTTGACTTTACTTCAATGAGTAACTGTTGTGAAATTTGGAAAAAAAAAGAAAAGAAAAAGACTCCTCACTTGAGCAACCTTCTGGGATTGATGGCCTCAGGTTTTCACAATTCCTGTGGCTCCTGGTGATGTCATTATAGCTGGGACAGATGGATTATTTGACAACTTATATAACAACGAGGTTACTGCGGTTGTGGTACATGCTATAAGAACTGGCTTAGGGCCCGAAGCAACTGCTCAGAAGATTGCAGCTTTGGCTCGTCAACGAGCACTGGATACGAACCGGCAGACACCATTTTCAACTGCAGCTCAAGATGCTGGGTACCGCTATTATGGAGGCAAACTCGATGACATCACCGTCGTCGTGTCATATGTAACGAGCTCTGCCAATGTTTGATTCTGCTTTCTCCCACATGGCTACATTGTTTATTTACATGTTCTTATGTTCTTTGACTTTGCTAGCTTTGCCACTGAGTTTTGTATTTTTCACGAGAAATCATGTTAAGGAAGTTCTTTATAAAGGCCACCTATTCCTTTGAATACTCCAGTTTTGGGCTTTTAGAAACAGCTGGAAGATTGCTGTTGCATCCAGACGAAAAAATTGGCAAAAAATGAATCAAGGAGCAGGACAATTATACTTGCCTGTATAGCTGATCAACCCAGCCATGCCCATATTTTATCTTTAATATAAATTATGTTTTTGGATCTCATTTAATAATTTAAAATATTAAATTGAGATAATATTTTAATATAATATTAGAATTTTAATAATTAAATAGTTAGGAGTTGTTTTTGTTTTTTTCTTTTAAAGAGTTTTTATAGGATGTCCCTTAACCATTTAAATTCAATTTGGTGAGAACAATAATGGCTGAACTAGGAATAAGGTTAACTTTCTCAATTTTGCTAGGAATTAGGTCATCTGTCTCCATTTTGATGCAACTACCAAGCCTGCTAGTGAACTTGTATTGTTACCAATCATCATGGAAATTATAGAAACAGAAATGAAAAACTTGGATTTTTTTTTGAAAAATGATAGTTTCGTAAATTTGTTGGGAAAATGATATGAATTAAAAAAATATTTGAGAAATAACATGGTTTATTAAAATTATTAAGAATAACAGTTTTTTCTTTTACAAATTAATTAATTTTAACAAAAGTCAGATTAATAGTTAGAAAAAAAACATGATAAAACATGATAGGATAGGAAAAAAAAAGTTAGCGAGGATACATTAATAATTCATTTTAAACACCAAGATTGTTAAAAATAATTTTTTTAACATGATATAAAAAATATAAAATAAACTTAAATTATAAAACTATAAGTAAATTTTTTTAATTAATTATACATTAACAATTAAGTAATAAATAACAATATAATATAATTAAAATAAAAGTGAAATAAACAATATAAAAGTTCAAGCATCTTAAAATACATTGTTCAAATAAAAAATTTATAACTTAAAAATTAAATACAATATATTTATAAATTTTTATTAAATAAAAAATACAAATCTTAAACAAATAATATATTAATGTATAATATAAATTAAAACCAGTCTTATTGCCTTTAACTTGACTTCATCTTCATCATTATTTCTAAGAAGCTTAGAAGTAAATTAACTATGATGTACCCTTGATCTCATCTTGCATATGTCCTATTTATTTTGTGTTTTAAAAATATTTTAAAAAAAATTAATTTTTTTATTTTAAATTATTTTAATGTGTTGATATCAAAAATAATTTTTTTAAAATAAAAAAATATTATTTTAATACATTTCTAAGTAATTTTTTTTTTAAAAAAATAACTATAGCCGCACTACAAAATAGGCTTTTTGAGTGGATTTTGGCCTTATAGACTACATTTTGCAAAATCATAAACTTGGGTGCAAATTCATCATTTTTTATGATTTTGACCAACTTTTTTTATATTACATGAGGAAGTTTGATTTTATTGATTTTTAAATTTTTAATTTAAATTTTCATGTTAAATATATGTTGATTTATAAAATTATATAATTTTACAAGTTAATTTATAATTTTAATAATAATATTTAACATATTTGATATCGCTAAAAAAAATCTTGATGAAATGATTTTGATTATATTTTAAAAGACCACCTAACGATATTATGATTAACTCTAAATTAACCCTGGATAAAATTCCTAACCAATTACAATCTTGTTCGGTGGTTATCTAGGATGTAATTAGAATTATCTCGTCGAGATCATTCTAATAATATCGAGTGCGTTAAAAACAAATTCTCAATGTATTCCTAACTTCTCTCTTAGGAAATTAAATTTTAAATCTTATATTTTTATTATTAAATTTTTATAAAATTTGAAGTTGAGTTTTTGTAGTTATTAATTAACATGAAGAGATGAATTTTAAAACAGCATTAAGCATTAAAACCATCCTTTGTATTAAAACTATGCTATTATTGTAATATTTTTTTAATTAGTGTTATTTTTCTAAAACTTTATTAAAGTGTTAAATTGATAAAAACAAAAAAATTTCTATAAGCACCTTTTGGATTATCAACCACTGATAAAATTATCAACCACTAATAAGCTGTGGTGTCTATCTTACATGGGAAGAAAGAAACAAGCGGATATTTGACGGAAAGTATTTAAGGTTGATAGAGTTTTTAGGATATTTTAAATTTTATTCTACACAATATTTCATTTTCATGCTGTAGGCTACTCTCGACTAAATGTTGGTTGAGTTTATTTTGTTTTTGTTGTTGAGGTTGTAATTAATAGTTTTTATGTGTTTTAGTAGTTGTTGATGATTCTTTTATATTTTAGTTGTAAATTGCGTTAGTTGTTGAATTTTTTTATTAGTATTTTTTTTGATTGGTTATCTTTGATATCTACTAGATCTTTGATTTCTTAGCTAACCAATGTGATACTTTTTTTTTTTTTGAAGTAGTTGTTTTCATGTATTTTTAATAAATAAAACATATTTTCTATTGCCTTTGATTTTGTATATATGATTTGCAATTACCTAACCTATTTCATTTTGATTTATATATTTTTACATTTGATAAAAAAAAAGTTCTTTAACTCCCTGGCTCCAACCTAATACCTGGTTCGAGGAGTGCCCACCAAAATGCGGTTGGAGGAGTGCTACTATACTTTCAAGCATCTAACTACATTTTCAGTGCTGTTTTAGTTTTGCATATCATTCATTCTTTTACTATTTTAGCAGTTGACAGTGATCTCGATGATTGCTTTACTTTCGTTCTGCATATTCAAATATTTGATTTTCTGAACTCGTGCTATGAGCAAGTCTGCTGTTTGGTGCCTGTTTAAGGATCAATTGACAGTAGTTTCGATGATTGCTTTACTTTTGTTCTGCACATTCAAATATTTGATTTTCTGAACTCATGCTATGAGCAAGCCTGCTGTTTGGTGCCTGTTTAAGGATCAATTTATATAAAAATGATCAGAGTTCCTTTAACTTTTGACGGGAAAGTCTCGATCAATTAAGCAAATTAAACAAAAAAATCAAAGTCTCTGAACCTTTAAGCCAGTAGCAAGAACCATGAATTGCAATTCTCATCACATGAAGTTATGCATGCAAACTCGTGAAAAAACTCATCTCGTTACATGAAACACTAATGCCAAAAACTGAGATACAAAACGTGGATCTCACATCTTATTACAAGAGTGGTTAACAAGCATAAAAACAAGAGACTGCATATAAATGCTTTGAAAGTAGTCATATTTAGAGCTTCCACGGATTCCTTAAAGCTCTTCTTCCTTTCCCTTCATCACCTTTACGATCTTGATCTTCTTTTCTAGCTTCCACTTCTTGTTCCTCTGGTTGTTCCCCACCTCTTTCACATCTTTCCCTTTCCTTAGCCCTTTCTTCTTCTTTCCAGTGTCGCTTTTGCCTTTTTTCTTCTTGTCTCCTTGCCTCTTCATGCTCCATCCTGGGGGTCTCTTCTCGTTGTCTTTGCTTCTCTTGTCGCTTCTTTTTTTCTTCTCTTCTCTTAGCCTCTTCTTGCTGTTTTTCTTCCTCCTCTGCCTCTTCATGCTCCATCCTGGGGGTCTCTTCTCGTTGTCTTTGCTTCTCTTGTCCCTTCTTTTTTTCTTCTCTTCTCCTAGCCTCTTCTTGCTGCTGCTCCTCCTCTTCTTGCTGTTTTTCTTCCTCCTCTTCTCTTTTCCTAGCCTCCTCTTCCTCCCTTTCCCTCTCTTCCTCCTCTTCTCTTTTCCTAGCTTCTTCTTCTTCTTTCTTTCTTGCCTCCTCCCTCTTTCTCTCTTCCTCTGTCTTCCTAGCCTCCTCTTCCTGCTTTTCCTTTTCAAATTCTTCTTTCATTTTTTTCTCCTCTATCTCAGCACAAGAAGTGCAATCCAATATGAGCGCTTCTTCCTGAGCTTTTAAAAGCTGATCCATTGTGGTGTTAGTAACATTGAATGAAACAGCCAAGATGCCTCTATCCAATATTTGGAGGATTGAGCTCTTCCCAGTCAGAAATTGAGGATGATTTCTCTTTGTTGATGTGCTGAATCCCATGAAAACAAATGAATCATTGTTGAAGGAAATTTGAGCCATAGGATGGAACCTAGGCACTGCAAAAACATCCCCTTCCTTAACCTTAAACCTCATGTTTTTGCACTCTGATTCATTTGCTGTGCTATGACAAATCACCCGAACCATCCCTCGCCCGTGCAACACTATTGCTATCTCAGTAGCCATTGGATTCCAATGTGGCCCCATCATGGATCCCTGAAACGAAAACCATAAATGGAAATGCTAATGAAAACACTAGCTAGTAACTGCCAGCTTCGTTCTAAGCCATGCTATGAGAGCAAAGCTTAAGATTAATTTACATTCGAAGGCATTACCTTTGTCAAGTTCACCATGAATATTCCAATTTTGGAATCACTTAGTGATTTCAAGCTATGTTTGTCCACAGTCAGACTCCACCCATTACAATTCTCAAAATCTGGCTTAGCATCTAGAATGTTGAATGTCTTGGTTTCCTTGATTTTCTTATGTTTGTTTCCGATCAGGAAATCTAGCATTCGGTCTTCCGATTCCCAATATACTGATTTCTGATCCTTTGTTACTGCGTGCACCACTGCTGGTGGCTTCGTTGCACTGGTTAATTCCTCTAAAACTTCTTCAGGGACCTTGAGAAACCAATTTGCAGTGCATGTTTTAGTACATCTTTCAAGAAGTTCTAAATTTTGAGGCACAAAGCTCCGCACATAAAAGGGCTTGAAACTTGTTGTGAAATCAGTCTCAATTAGATAATGTTTTGTTTGTGGATCAAGCAGTGACTAATTCAATCAAATGTATAATATATATTTATTTTATCAGATAAATATTCTACTTCAGATTTAATTTATAGCACCTACCATAGCATAGTTATTAGGGCAAAACAATACTAATAAGTAGTAAATATAACACACATAAATGATGATGATATAAGAATGCTAATTAAGTTGACAAACTATTAGAAATAAGTCATCAATCATTATACCTTAAAAGCTTCTTGAAGGACTTTTCTATCAAATCCAAGGACCAGATCGCTGACGCTAGAGTATGCTCCAATTGATGGCTCCTACATTAATATTTGCAATGTCAGAAACAAAAACAGTAGACTGACTACTTATTACAGCTCTAAACAACTTCTCTTCAAAAAATTTCTCAAGGATTACCAGGTAATTACAAAATAATAAGAGGAAAGGAGAAAAGGGTCTCAAGAATCATGTACATATATGTCCTCATCTGTATTGGAAAAGATAGCATGGATCCTCATCTTCTGTCTTTCCGAGTCTAGGTTACTTCGAACAAAGAAAACTGAGCCTGCCTGCAGTCTATATACATCTCCTCTCCGTAGATTCATCCTCTTCATTTCTCTTCCATCGGTCCAACTCAACTTCCCATTCCCTGCATCCAAATGTAAGAACATAAAGCATACTGTTGAATATGGATCTTCTAGTGTAAGCAACATTGGCTAAGCTTAAGCACTTACCTGTGTGTACATAAAAGACCATGTCAGCATGGAGAAGTACAGGGAGCAACAAGGAGTTAGGCTCCAATGTGATGAACTGAATATGGTATGGCCCTTTTGTTCCACTTCTAATTTCAGCAGCTGAAATCTCTCCATATTCTGTCACCACCAGAGACCTCCTGTGTCCTTTCCTCACCAGATAAGGTCTCTCCCCAGCTGAAACATCCTCACGGAAGGCCTCTACATGAAGAGAGAAACAGAGTAGTAAACCCAAAAACAGGAGTGATAAAAGCGGCACCTTATGCAGCATTTTTACCAGAGGAAAGGAGAAATTAACGAGCTCAAGCTAGTGATTGAAATACAGGCATGATGATGATCTATATAAAGAGATGACGAGGAGCTACGTGTCATTCATGCGGACACGTAGATGTTCATGGCATCACGTGGCTGTTGCTTGGAAGAACTCTTCCCGCTAAAATACAAAGTGGTAAAGATCTAATTTGATCCTTTTTTCAGGGACGAGGTCCTGGTCTTGCTTCGAAAATAGTTTCGTTTCTTGAAAAGATAAGGCACAGTTTTCGGCAACAAGTGGTGGACTGGTTCGAGAACACTCAAGTTTAATTTCTTTTTGTTTTTTGGATCAAGGTGAGGGATGGACATAGACGGGCACGTTTCTTTCTTGATAGGGCCATTGTCTTAAGCTCTATTCCAGCTTGAACAATATAGGCTTACAATTGCTAGCTTAGAACTCTCATTCTTTGGACGAAACATGGTCACATGGGCTAAGAATAGGCCCTCAAGCTTTTGGGAAAATGGGCCCTAAGTAAAACAAATCCATTGCCTTTGTTCATTTCAAAAGCTTTCCTAATTAATTAAATACTATGATCATGTGAAATGTATAATGTAATGACAATAAAAGTTAGTCTTCTTACTAATGCAAACCCAATACAATTTATTTTATTCTTATAAAGTTATATTAAATTAAGATTAAAACAAAACAAAAAACCATGCCACACTTGGTTTGAAAAGCTAGTAAATTAATGAGACTCAAGCTATATATCTCCTTTCCAACCCTCTAATCAATTATATATCTGATCAAGAACTTCAAAACTAGGCAAAGAAGATTTTACACGCAAGGTGAACGTCGGCTTTCTTCCATATTGAAAAAGATTTAACAAGTTGACTTCCTACTGAGAGAGTTCTGTGATGTTCTCTAACCCTAGCTGACTGTGACGCTTGAGAATTCTTCTCCAAGTGGATGATAAATCTCATGAGTTGGTCATTTCATCATGAATTCAAGTGGCAAAAGAAACAGAGCTACCAAAAAACAACTTTCCCTGCAGACCACATAACACTGTGATTTTAACCAGACTGTGGGATTCTTCATGGTCCCCGGCGCCCATGATGATGGCAATGAAATTAAAGAAAGAAACCAGCATGGGCCACGTACAAAATGTTAAAGGAATCACGTGAAAACTTGAATAATTGTGGTCGTAAAGAAAACTAATTGAATCATATGGTATTTTTTCAAAGCAAAACCAACATATCCTAAGGATCCTACCCTTATTGTAAAAGGACTTGTTAAGGGTTGTTGCTTGTAAAATACAAGATAGAAGATCCGCCACTATCTTGCATGCCCGGTTTGAATGACCCTCCACTCCCACCTTTCTTTGCCTTTTTCTTTTTTAGTGATGTGTGTACAGACTATCTTTTTACGTGAATGATTATAAATTGGAATCTCAAACCCTAACTTTTGTGTTCTACAAGCTGCCCTTGCTAATTCCCTCTCTTTCTTCTATGCATCGCGTGTGTTCCGTGTACTTAAGAGCCTTAATACCTAAGTATTTGACTTGAACCTTCTCCCTAAATAAAATACTCTCAAGTATGAATCAATGTTAATCACGAGTTCATGCAGAATATTAGTTTTCTTCCAAGGATGCTAAAGAATGCTGCCTTGTATTGGTTAATTGTTTATATATATATATATATATATATATATATATATATTCTTTTTTTATATACCATGAAAACACTTCTAGACATTACACACTGATAAATAACGTCTCTCAAGAACCAAATAATTTAGAAAAATTCATCAACCCGAGATCTCTAATCAAACATTTATTTATATATAAATCAAGAGATGTAAATGATACTATTCAAATCAGAAATATTCTCTGCTAATAATTGACTACTTAGCACTTGTTTTAAAATTTCTCATGGAATCCTTTGGTTTTGTTGTATTGCATTTTCCAGAATAATATTGTCACTTTCATAGTACGTACGAAGAATATGTCTCGAACTTCACAAATATGAAAACAATTTAACTTCGCATGATTTGCTAAGTGCGAAAGGTTAATTAATTAATGTGTCGGGGAATTTAGTATTGGAGAGTTTTATATAAGAAATAAGATTACAATTTTTTATTGGGGAATTTAATTAAAAATAAAATAAACAATCTTTTATTTTTAATTCAATAATTAAAGAGATTTTTAAAAAATAATATAAATTATATTTTAAAATTTTAATTAATTAACAACTTAAGATTTTGAATTTAATTGATTTTTTAAATTTAATTTGAACAATTTATATTTTCTTTCAAATTAAACTATCTTAAAAACACATCATTTACTCGAATAAACTTCTTCGAATATTTATTTCAAAAATTGAACTCAAAAAACAAGGAAGAAAGCAAAACCACCCGCTAACTTTTGAGGCTTTTTGCTGTAATCTGCACTTTAATCATTTCATCTTTTGAATGACTAAAATTTTTGAAACCATATAATTCGAGTGAATTGCTCCTCTTATTATAACATCTGTAGAGTTTTGAAACTTGAACACTGCTTTTTATTAAAGAATTTCAAAGGAAAAAATCGAAAGAAAGAAATGAAAATCTTACAATATATTAGTTATGAATACATGGAAGAACTGGCAAAACGCACGTATAGAGTGAGGAAGCAACTAGCATTGGATCCCTTAAATGTTTCCATCAAAGAACAATAAAAATTAAGCAGAATTCTGATGAAGGAGACGCGTGATGAGCTTTGATTACGGCATGACTGCATGCATCACACACAAAGCTAAAATTTGAAATATCTTTTCGCATAGGTGGGCATGCAAATGCAAAGCTAGCCAAAAACCCTTTCTCTTTGTCCTTGAATGGTGGCTTCTTCCTTTCTAGTGTCTGTGGTACTGTTTTCATCATCAATCAATCAATCAACAAATCAAAGATAATACCACTAACCTAAACGAGAACATATTCTCTTCTTCTTTTTAGTTTCTTTTTCTCTTTCCATTCTTTCTTTCTCTTGGCCGCCAAAGCTATACAGATCGTACGTGGGCTTGGATTCTACTGCTAAACGCAGCTGTATGCAAGAAAGATCGATGAACCTCAAACCTTCGATGCATATATGTACATGCATATCCGACAGAAAGCCGCCAAGTGGGGTCCTACAAAGTCAGCCGTAGCCAATCAGATCGGGTAGGATGTCAAAAATTGGACCCCACTCGTGGGTCATGTCTTTCGTCAACAAGAATTCTATAAATTTTTGTGGTAACTTTTCTTCCCTACTCCTATAGTATGTAGTAGAATTAATCACTTAATCATGCACCCATAGCAGAGGGAGGAGTTAATAAACTGAAATATTTGTTAATAATAAGATTATTATTCGAATGGCTGCTTGAGTCAATGATAAGAAGTAAAAGACAAACATTTTGATTAACATGGTATGCATATTAACTACATGTAAGAATAGAAATTACAAAAAAAAAATCAACTTGATTGGAAGAAGAAGGAGAGTTGAAATAACTCATTTACAATAATTAATGGGAATTCTTGGTTGAATACCCTATTGTAAAATTGAACACCAGATGGCTAATTAACAAACGTACGTAGAGACACATTTTTTGGGAAATAAAAATAAAAACTGATATTGAAATTACAATGCAATTTTTGCGTGTGTGCTTACAATGAATCCCGTCTAAAACTATCATAATTTCACCCCAATCCGTCGAGAAAGTTATTGGATTTTATTAACCTGTTCATTGGCCAAATGAAATATAACCTATGCTTTCTATTTCCAAGAAGATGTGACGATGAGAGGGTGGTCGTGTTTGTTCTTATGACTTTTGTGGGGACAAATAAGTTAATGGAACATGGACGCTCACAATTGACCTCTTCGTCGTTTTGCAATTGAAATTATTGGCAGAGGTAGTTATGGTTAGTTTTTAAAATATTTTTTTATTTAAAAATATATTAAAATAATATTTTTTTATTTTAAAAAAATTATTTTTGATATTACTATATTAAAATATCTAAAAATACTAAAACATATTAATTTGAAGTAAAGAAAAAATAAATAAAATTTAATTTTTTTAAATACTTTTAAAACTGTCACACCAAACATTACGATGACCTTAAAAATAAATCATATGAAAAGAATGGATTAGATTTCTAGTATTTTGTCTTTTTATGAAAAAAAATTTGTTTAAAGAGTCACCCATTTAGTATTATAGTTACTAAAAACCTTGACTAGTCAGCATAAATTCTATAGTATGAGACTGATTATGTGAAAGGAAAGATATTATCATTCCTTAAACGTCTTGCCTGTGGTAGTCTACATTACTGGTTTTGTTTTAAATTACTTAAAATTTATTGGTGTATGCTATGATGATTCGCTTGTAATATTTCTGACTCTATTATTAGTGAATATTCAATCACGGATACTTTCAACATTGGCGTTGATAAATATTATATAGCTATAAAAACAAAATAAATTTAAATTAATATTTTTATTCCTGACTCTAACGTTGGTGAATAAAAAAATAAAATAAATTTATTTTTACGCATACATATATTTTTTTAATTTTTTATATAGCTAAATAAAATAAAATAAAATAAATTTAAATTAATATTTTTTATTCCTGACTCTGATATTAATGAATAAACCAATAAAATAAATTTATTTTTACGCATGCACATATTTTTTCATATAACTAAATAAAATAAAATAAAATAAAATAAAAATAAATTTAAATCGATATTTTTATTCCTCTGATATCAATGATTAAGGCTAAACCTAGCCAGCCTAGCCCGATCATTGGCTCGGCTGGGAACTGCTGCATAGTGTGAAGGTAATTAAAATGGATTGTGCTGGACGAACGATGTTGCCTCCTCTTGCTCTATTTTTTTCCTTTGCTTTCTTTATTTCTTGGTTTGCTTGTATTCGTTCACGCCGTGGTGTATCGGGGTGTAGTCAAAGATGATGGCACATCGTGCGGGATGAAGGATGCTACCTTCTCTTGCTCTATTTTTTTTTTGCTTCTCTCTTTTCTAGTTCCTTTCTTTGTTCCATGTGTTGCTCCAGTGTCTTCTCCCTTTTTCTTTTATGTTTTGGCTCCAATGTCTTCTCCCTTTTTCTTTTATGTTTTGGTTCTTCCTCCTTCTCTAAGGCCTTTCTTTGCTTTTATAAAGCCAGAGAAGGTCTTGTGTCCTTGCCTCTAGAAATGGCAGGAATTGTGGAGGCGAGAGGTCGTGGGCTTAAGAAATAGCATTATAGGTATAGTGACCGTGATCTACTGGATTTTCCCCTAGCCATGATTTGTTGGGTTTTTCTCTTTTTGAAACTATCTTCAGCAAATAGATGATGAACAATAGGATCCAAAAAGGCGTCATTTGGCATAGAAAATGATAAATTATAGTTTAGTTCTTGATATTTTGAAATGTATCAATTGAGTTTTTTAATCAATAAATTTTAATTTTGCCTCTGGATTAATCTCAATTAAATCCCTGAATTATAGTTCCATTTACACAACTATCCTGGGTTTCTAGATTATTCAATTTGGTCCTTAAACTTTAATTTCCTATAACTTTGCCTTGAATTAGCTCCAAACTTTGATATTTTTTAATTAAGCCCCTGATTTTTTTAAATTAATTAAATAAAAATTTAATTAAGTTTGTAAACTTATTAATTTTTCAATTAAGCTCTTGATTTCATTAATTAAATTAATCCAAATTTTAATTAAATCTTCAAACTTATTAATTCTTTAATTTTTAACCCACTGACTCTCAAATTTGATAATTCTATCTTTAAACCTTGGATTGGTGTTGTATAAATCTCATTCTCAAATATATTTTTATTTTTTATTCAAAAATTAAGTTATGATAAAAATACAAAAACAAATAGGGTTTACTATTTGAAAATCACTCTTTCTTATTTCATTTTTCAATTATATCCCTTTGTTATTCAATAAATAGCTTTAGTAGATTTTCCCCTTGGAATGTTATCAAGAATTAAAGGATCATTCAGTTGTCTTCACTTAAAAAAATTTCATGAAATTCCAAATTTTTTTTTTTACTTTGAGCACCTAAACCCTTAAAACTAAGCCCAAGTGTGTGAGCCTATAATTATGCCATGTGCTTGGATTTTTAATGTTTTTTAACTTTTTTTTAAATAAACAATACTTATTTATTACAGCAAATAAAACAAATGATGAATCATTTGAATATCATATTTTGAATACTATATTTTGAATACTATAAAAGTGGTTAAAAAATTAAGCAGTGTAATCTTTTATTCAAAAACCTGACTTCAACACATTTTTATTTAAAAAACACTCTAATAATCTCAAGAAATTAATTCTGCGACTCATAAAAAAAAACTTAAATAAGTTAAAAATACAAAAAAAAACATCTTTGAATCTTAATCCACCGCTAAAGGACATAAAACAAATTGGACAATATCCAAGCCCTATATTTTTGAAAAAAGCGTTGATACAATATTTTTTTTAAATGCCTTGCCAAATTTTTCATTTTTAACCCTTTATTTTTTATTACTCCCAACAACAAAACCGAATTCTTCTTTGCAAAACTAAAAACCAATTTAATGCATAGACTTTTTTTTGAAACTTCACAAAAAAAAATAACTGTTAAATTCAATCATTAATTGATATGAATTGATAAAATTTAAAAAATTCAATAACCAAATTAAAAAATTTAAGGACAAAAAAATATACAATGAAAATGCACAATATTTCACACATACAATGTATAATTAAATTGGAGTAACGGTTATTTTTTTATTAAAACATTTATGAAAATAATAGTTTTTTAAAATATTAATTATTTTTAATATCAACATATTATATAATCTGAAAATACTAAAAAATATTAATTTAAAATGAAAAATAAAATTTAATTTTTTTAAAACATTTTTAAAATATAAAAATAAATAGCCCTAAATCTTTAACACGAGAAAACAAATCAAACAATTGTTAGAGACACCAGGATAAAAATAACTACCAATTTTTTCCACGTTTTATCCTTTCTCCTAAATTTATTCAGGAAGACAGGAGGTACTATTTTAGTGGAGATGGATTTTAAATTTTTTTGAATGAAAAGGATGTAAACCTGTTTCACTCTTAACTGTTGATGTATTTAAATTTTGAAGGGGAGTTTGACCCCACATTTCAATAGGAGTGTTAAAAAATTTGAATTTTTTATTTTAAAATAATTTTTTTATTATTTCAATATAAAAATAATTAAAAAATATATTATTTTAACATATATTTTTTTTTTAAATAACTAAGTCTACAAAGTAAGTATTGAACATATTATTTTAACATATATTTTTTTTAAAAATAACTAAGTCTACAAAGTAAGTATTGCTAAAACTTTGTTGGCACCTAATAAAACTTGAATTTTTGAGATTCTAACTTGCAAGAAGCTCTATATGCTAACTCCATATGATGTGGAGGGGCATCAACTCTCATTTCTATTCCTTGCATCGTCTAGCATGAAGCTCCAACTTTGGCGTCTTGTATCCTAGGGTTGGAGAAAGTGATTGTAATCAAAATGGCCATCTGACTGATTTATTTATCACTTCTTTGCTTCCACTTTCTGGGTAGGCAGATCACAAGAAGGAAACCAAAGTAAAATCATTGAAGAGAAAGGACGATGGGGACAGGCAGTATGTTTGCATGTGGCAACTTCACATTTTGTTCAACCATTCTCGAGTTCTGCAAAAACAAACAAAGAAGTCAATTCACAATTAGTGTTTGCAACTGAGTTAATGTATTTATACATATAATTTATTAGGCTAGAAACTTAGTTAATTTCGAGCCCCACATCTTTAACAGAAGCAAAATAATTGAGGTCTGCAAACTGGCAGCAGTGACTGTAACTTGGTGCCAACACCATGAAAGAAAACTACTGCCTGAACAATATCAGAACAGCTGAGGTGGGAAAATAAACAACGAATCCTAAAAAGGCTAAAGGCAAAGTAGAGACTTGAGTTACAAGCTTCGAAGAGATAAAAAGGATCGGTCTGACTCGTGTCTAGCATGCCATGGCCACACATGTCTCTCATGGATCACCATGCCTTGATACCCCTCATGCACACAAGCAAAGATAAAAAGCCAGTTATCATAACCACCAAAAGCCCCCTCTCCCTTGCCATTCCCCACTTTCTCAAGCACTCAAAACAAGCAGAGAAAGAAAATTGAAGGAGTCTCAAACACAGAGGGGCTACTTACCTTTGTGCTCTTAGCTATGAAAGTTCCAGTTCCCTCACCACAAAACAGCAGCTGCAACAACCAATCTCAAAACCCAAAACCAGTGTCTTGCAACAACACCAACAATAACAGCCGAAACATCAGCTTTAACCCCAACAATCAAAACTTGTGCTACGAACCCACTTCGGTTCTTGACCTGCGTCGAAGTCCAAGTCCTGCACGAGCTGGCAAACCGGCCTCAGCAAACGATCCTATTGAGTGGGATGATCATGTCTTGCAAACTTTGGATTGGGATTCTATCATGAGAGATTTGGACTTCCATGATGATTCTGCTCCTGCCCTCATCAAGAATTTTCCACAGTTCGGTCCCTGCAGTGAGTCTCAAATCCAAAGCCATAACCTTCCTGAGTTCACTGCATCTCATCAGATGGATGCTACCCAGTTTCTTCACTCTGATTTTAACGATATGTACATTAATTCTATCCCAACTCACAATTTGACTTCTCTTGATTTGTCCCATAGTTTTCATAACAATATTGGAAATTGGAATGCTGGTTTTGATTTCATTCAAGAGCTTATCAAAGCAGCAGATTGTTTCGACACGAACGAGCTACAACTTGCACAAGCGATATTGGAACGGCTCAATCATCGACTTCAATCACCAATTGGTAAACCACTCCAAAGAGCCGCTTTTTTCTTCAAAGAGGCTCTCCAGTCTCTCCTTGCTACCGGATCAACTCGGCCGCAAACAAATCCTGTAATCCCTTCGTGGTCCAATATTGTCCAAACCATTAAGGCCTACGATGCCTTCTTCAGGATCTCTCCAATCCCCATGTTCGCTGACTTCACCACCAACCAAGCTATTCTTGATTCCCTTAATGGAAATTTAGTGTTTCTTCATGTCATAGACTTCGATATTGGATTTGGCTGCCACTATGCTTCTTTAATGAGGGAACTTGTAGACAAAGCAGACTCGTGCAATAATCTCACGTCTCCGCTTCTTCGAATCACTGCTGTTATAACAGAAGACACTGTGATTGAAACCAAATTGATCAAAGAAAGACTCTCTCAATTCGCTCATGAACTCAAGATCAGACTCCATATAGAGTTTGTGCCTTTCCGTACTTTTGAAATGCTATCTTTCAAAGCAATCGAGTTTGTTGATGGAGAGAAAACTGCTGTTATCTTATCTCCAACAATATTTCGCCGTCTAGGTTCAACAAATAATGTTACTACGTTTGTTAATGATGTCCGCCGAGTTTCACCAAGTGTAGTCATAGTTGTGGACAGTGAAGGGTGGACAGAATCTGGAACTGGATCGTCTTTTAGGAGGAACTTTGTTGATTGTCTTGAATTTTATTCAATGATGTTTGATTCCTTGGATGCAGCAGCTATTACTGGTGGCGATTGGGCTAGGAAAATTGAGATATTCCTGCTGAAACCCAAGATTTTGGCAGCAGTTGAAGGGTGCGGAAGGCAAGCAGCGTCGCGATGGAGGGAGGTATTTGTTGGGGCAGGAATGAGGTCAGTGCAATCGAGTCAGTTTGCTGATTTTCAAGCCGAGTCTTTGTTGGGGAAGGTGCAAGTGAGAGGTTTCTATGTGGCAAAACGGCTGGCTGAGTTGGTTCTTTGCTGGAAAGAGAGGCCCCTTATTGCTACATCTGCTTGGAAGTGTTAGAAACAAATGGCGATCTAGAAGTTGATTAGGTTGTTTTTTTGGGATGTAATGATGAATGTATCCCAAAACTATATAGTTTCTTACTTTTGGTAGTTCTCTCTTTTCTGTTGGTGTCTTGCTAGAAAGAAAGAATGGGGCTGAGTTTCTCTAGTCATTCTCTAGGTCTCTCTTTTGTATAAATTGCACAGAACTTTTGCCTGTTATCAAAAGATCTGTAGAAATATAAATTGAAAGGGATAATCCCAATTAGAGAATCATAATCTGCCATTTCTCTGTTCCCATGATTACTTTTTTGCATGAAGTGTTTCTGACTGAAAAACAAGTCCTTAATGGTCCAAGAAACCATATGAAATGTGCAATCCAAACCTCCAAGAGCTTCACCAATTTACAGCAGAAAATCTCCTGGCCTCCATAGCTGACTAAACCACAAGAGACACCAGTACTTTCATAATACCAAGAAAAGCCACCCGCTAAAATCAAGTGGCACAGAACAGCAGCAAACGAAACCAGAAGGCCTCAATCCGAGCTTGATCATCATTTACTGCCGCTACCAATTTAGAAAATCCAAAACTCAAGGCTTCCAGCCGGCAAAAACCCTCAACAGATTTGACAAAAAACCAGAAAGCAGGGAGGGAAACAGAAGCATAGAAAGAACAAAACTTGATTTTCTACTGATTTTACCCTTTTATAATTTTATTTTTATGAATTCTGTTTTATTCTCCTACTATATGTTTGTATAACATTTTTGTGTCCTTCCCCATTCCTTACAATGGGTGTCAATAATCTATGCATGTACATCAAAAAAATACATTTGAAAATTTAAAAAATGATAACAAAAAAAAAAGAAAAAAAGAAGGAAGGTTGGCACCTGAATGAACACGGCATGAAAACAGCCATGCCAAGTCTGTCAGCAACCAAAAAATAGAATCCATTTATTCGAAAGAGAACAGCCAAATTTAAGAGATAAATTCAAGCCCTGGTCACATCAGCATGGTAATATCCTTTTAAAATAAATAAAAATACAAAAATCGTAGAAAATTAACGCAAGAATAATTTCTCAGTGCAGAAAGGAATCTTAAAACATGAAAAAACTGATAATTATCAAAAAGATAGAACTCTTACCCATAAAAAATTAAAAAAGAGAGAGGGAGGACATGAAAAATAAATAAATGATAGGGTGGTATTCTAATAAAATAGGAATAATATCAATTAAACAAAAAACTCGAACATATTTAAGCCAAAAATTAGAAATTAGTTTTATTATGTTTGGAAACTTCATATTTTTGGAAAAAGAAAAAGAAAAAGAAAAAGAAAACGAGTATTAACAGATCATTTCATCTATCTCCTTCAACAGCAAGAACACGAGTATTAACACAAACATACCATCACTCCTTTCCATCACCTCCTCCTTAACTAGCTCCTTCAATATCCTTCTCAACCTTCGCAAAATGAGCTGCTTCCAAGGCTTGCGTAAGAGCCCCTTCAACGGCCTTCTTAGCTTTTTCAGAATTAGCAGCTGCATAACTATCAACATTTTTCTCTTGCCTGCTGTTCAACAAAAAAGAAAAAAAAGAAAAAAAGAGAAAAAAGAGGCAAGTATTTATTATGCTTTTTTTTTTTTTAATTTATAAACAGCGGATATTAACTGGAGAAAAGAGGCTGAAATACCAAGTGAAATAACTATATTATATTTAAAATCAAAATGAGTTAAACTAGTATTTATAGAATTTTTTGTATTTTTATCTTTGTTTTTTTATAGTAATAATCAGGTTAATTTGAAGACAATTTAGTATTTTAATAAATATAAAATATAATTTAAAAATAAAAAGTGGTTTATTATTGCATCAAAGGCACCAGTGTCCGGGCTAGCTTGCGCGTACCACGACTAATCCCACGAATCCTAAAGTTAACGACCATGTAAGCATTCAGTGGCCATCATATGAGTAACCAAAGACTCGAACCTGAGGGGCTTGGCCTAGCGGTGGCAGGAGCCAAGCTCCTTCCATCGCACATGGGTTCGAGTCCTGGTGTGCACGCCTGTCACCCCCGCGGTGCCTTACATGCCTACTGGGCTTGCAGGGTGTTCAGTGGGCCGTGGGGATTAGTCGTGGTGCGCGCAAGCTGGCCCGGACACCCCACGTAAATCAAAAAAAAAAAAAAAAAAAAAAAAAAAAAAAAAAAGACTCGAACCTGAGACCACAGAGGGAGCAAACTCCTTAGTCCCAAATCTTTACCACTTGGTCACCACCTAGATGGTTGAAGACAACCTTTCTTGATATGATTAATACTATCTTGGCATCCTCTCGCTTCTTAAATGTCACATGTAGCTTATTAATTTCTGGTTTGATATTAAGGGCTTTATTTTTCTCTTGATTTCTGCCCCTGACCCTTTAAATTTTTAAAGCATCATTCAATTTATTTTTCCTTTAAATCTGGTTTATTTTTTTTATTATTTATTTTATTTAAAATAATTTATAAAACTATAAATTTTTTTCAATATTATCCTCAAACTTTTTTATTTGTGATATTTGATTCTTATTTTTTATTATATATGTCTAATGGATATAGTTATAATCTATTTATATAGGTGAATTGATAATGATGTTTATATAAAAATTCCTGAAGAATTTAAAATGTTTGAAGTATATAATTCAAATCCTCCAAAAAGTTTACTCAATCAAGTTACAAAGATCTTTATATAGGTAAAAACAGTTAGGATGTATATGATATTATGATCTTAGTGAATATTTATTAAGAGAAAAGTATAATAATAATCTTATATACCTATGTGTTTTTTTAAAGAAATCAGAATTTGATTTTGTTATTATTGTTGTGTATGTTGATGATTTAAATATTATTAGAACTCATGGAGATATACCAAAGACAATAAATTATTTAAAGAAAGAGTTTGAGATGAAAAATTTGAGAAAATTAAAATTTTATCTTAGCCTGCAAATCGAGCATTTAGCAGATGAAATTCTCATTCATCAATTAACTTACACAGAAAAAGTCTTTAAAAGATTTTATATAGATAAAACACATCCATTGAGTACATAAATAGTTGTTCAGTCACTTGATGTTAAAAAAAATTCTATTAGACCTTGTGAGGATAATAAAAAATCACTCGGTCCTAAAGTATCATATTTCAGTGTAATTGGTGTGCCAATACATCTTGCTAATGATACACAACCTAATATAGCAAGACATAGTTCATCTCTTACCTATAGATATTGGAATGAAATTAAACACTTTCTTTTGTTATTTAGAATGAAATATGGATATAAACTTATTTTATTCAAATAATTCTAATTATGAATTAGTTGGATATATTGATGCAAAATTTTTATATGATTTATATAAAGGTCGATCTGAAATAGGTTATAATACTACTATATCATGAAAATCTACAAAACAAATATTAGTTGTTATTTCATCTAATCATGTTGAATACTTGCAATCTATAAAGCCAGATGTGAGCGTATGTGGCTGATATCAATGACTCAGCATATTCATAGAATATGTGATTTATCTTTTATGAGAGAAACTCCCACCATTCTGTATAAAGACAATATTACATGCATAACTCAATTAAAGAGAGAATACATCAAATGAGATAGAACATATCTCACCAAAAAAAATTTTCATACATGACTTTAAAAAGTATGGTGACATTGATGTTTAACTTGAAAGATTATCTAGTAGATTTGTTCACTAAAATATTACGAACTACAATGTTTGAAGAATTGCTACAAAATATTGGAATAAAATAAAAATTTGAGATGATATATTCATAATGAAGAGTTAATACACAATACACTTTTTTTTATTTTAGTCTAGGTTTTGTCCTATTAGATTTTTCTAGCAAGGTTTTTAATGAGAAAGTTTTTAATATGTAAGGCTATATAATAGACATTTAAAAGGGAGTATTATAAAATCATACAATGTATATAAATATTTAAGTGTCTTTCTACACCCTTTTATTATAATGTTTATTTATTATCATAAAGTTTATTTAAATTTTTCAAAATTTATTTAAATCTACATCTTTTTATAACCTTTAAAAATATTAATGTGCATGTGCTTATAAATACAAATATTGTTAAGAGAATATAAGATACACATATATAACTATAAATTATTAAGAAATAAAAGTTTTTTTTTCATCCCCTAATTTTCTTGTTCTTATTATTTTATTTTATTTTTATTAATTATATTATTTTATTATTAGATGCTTCGTGATAAATATTCTTATAATATTTTTTAATTTTTTTATGGAGTTATAGATGTAATTTTTTATGGAGTTATAGATGGAATTAAATTTCCATCAATATTTTCTTAAAAAAAACATAAATTGAATTCTTTTCAGAAAAACTATTTTATCAGTAATTAGCACCAATTCCCGTCCATAAATAACGATTTTTATACTATTTAATTATATTTTATCTTATAAAGACTAATTAATTAATTTCAAAATATAAACTATTCAGTCGTTATCTTTATCAAACATGATAGATGGAAGTTTTTTTTCTCACTATTTCTCGCAAAATTCAAGATAATTTTGAATTAATATTTTAAAAATAATTATAGTGTTAATTAAAATCAGAACATGAATTAAAATTTTAAACTATAAGATAAAGTATACAACTTTTTTAAATATAATTCTTAATTAACTTCTATAGTATTAAATTTTAGATTTTATTTTATTTTTAAAATTGTCACATATTAATTCTTTTATGCCCAATGCACATATGCTTGATAGGTTAACAGATAACCTTAACTGAATTTATAATAATAAAAATAAAAGATAGAATCATAGTTTTTAAATCTAATTGGATGTTAATCTAAGATAAATTTTGGATTAGGTGGTTTACCCGATTAATTTAGCTTAACTAATTTTTTTGAATTAAAAAATAAAAATAATATTATTTTTTACTAAGTTTTTCCTGACCTAAACGAGTTACGAGACTATTCAGATTTTTAATCAAATGTTATCACGTTAATTTTATTTTTTTATTTTTAACCTGGCAAGACTCAGATCTCGAATCACCGAGACATGGGTTAACACTCAGGTGAAGTTTTAATCTATAGGTAAATTGTTAAAATAACAAAAAAATCTACCCAAGGGCAAGATCGAAAAGAAACCAAGAGTGCATGGACAAAAAGTGCCATAAACCCTATTTTCTTGCCCAGCACTCAGTTTCACAACTTAAGAAACTCTCTGCTTCGATTCCTTCCAGGAATGGCTTTTTTGGGATCCAACGTAGCGAACGAGGTTAGCAATTACAGTAGCATCCTGATTTTCTTATGTTTTACACAAAAAACTAGCATCTGTTACGGTTTCGATTTTACTATTGTTTTACGCAATTAATTTATCAGTCATTAAATCCCATTAATTATCCAATTTTGTAGCTTTTATGGATATACGGATCTATTTCATTCGATGCTTAAGAGAACAGACAAAATTAACTGTAATTGAATTGAAGAAGCTGATTTCATGATTTAGATGCCTTAAAATTATGCTAGCTGTTGTGGGCCATTACCGGTGCAGTATTAAAAATTATATGAATTGATTAAATTTGGTGAATGAACTGCAATTGAACCTTATTTAGGAGGCATGTTGTCTTCTAGAGGGATCTAGTGTCTCAAAGGGTTATGGAATGTTTAGCCCATGATAGAATTGAATGCGGGCGACCGGTGGTGAAGCTAGGGGTAGTTTGAAAAGAGGCTAAAAGAAAGGGGAAGGGTCTATAAGGGTGTTAAACTGAAGGGTAATTGAAATGGGCTAGTCCCATTTTTTGGATGGCTGTTTTGTGAGCACATCTGCCCACTGTCGGATGGGGGGCGGTTCATGTAGCCAACACCACCTAGTTATGGGTTGAGGTTGTGGATTTTGCATAAATCCTTGTGTGTTTTTAAATAATTTTGTGTTTATGATTTTTTATTATGTGAAGCAGGTCGGGTTGCGGTTACTTCTTTGCCCACTTGGATCTAACATTGTAGTAAGAACAGCATGGTGAGTTTTGATTGATGGATGTTTGATAATTATAGTTTTCATTTTGGCATCCATGTTGATATATATCTCTTTTAGTACTTAAGGTGTGAATAATTTTTTGTTCCAGATGTCTATCTAGGATTCCAGTTTTGGGTTTTGGATAGCCGCTATCTATTGTTTCACCCTGTTTTTCATCATTCGATGCCAGAAGATGGTAGCAATTAACTTGATTTTTTTCCCCACTCATGCAGCTGTTCTGTGGGGATTGTCTTACCTGTCTACAATACATTCAAAGCAATTGAGAGAAAAGATGAAAATGAGGAACAGAAGTGGCTAATGTACTGGGCAGGTTCGAGAGTTTCTGTTTCTTAGGTTTTCTTTCTCATCCTTTTTCCCATGGAAAATTTGTTATTGGTTCTCAGAAACAAATAAGTTATCGGTGCCTTTTTTTTTTAAATTCTTTCAACCTACTTTTAAGGCAATGACTATCTTCATTCTATTCTTCATAGAGTAAAATTTTCCCTACTTGTGTCCTATAATAGCTATTCAATTCTAATTTCCAGTTTTCAGTATGTCTGTTCCCTTTCTTTTGAATGTTTACATGGGTATTGAGGTAGGAAGAAACAAATAAGTAAGACCTTGTGTTTGTATTGTGTTTCATGCCTTTTACTGTGTTGCAAAGTGGACGTGGAATCTTGACGCACCGCACCCTCTACTTTATGTCTGGCATTAATTGAGCAGTCAATCAAAGCAATGCATATCTACAGAGCTTATGATACATATTTGTGCGGTGCTCGACGTTTGATAATTATGCCCTTTTATTATATTTTGTTTTGTTTTGAGAGATGGTTGTAGTTGGGGACCCGCTTATCTCTTGGCATTGTTATTCATACTTCCTGAGTATCTTGCTATAATTGCAGCATATGGATCTTTCACCCTTGCTGAGATTTTTACAGACAAGTTGATCTCTTGGTAAGTTCTGAACCCTGAGTTTTTAGTTCTGAAGTCTAAATCATCTGATTTGGTTCCATAGGACTAGTTCTTTCTAATCTTGTAAATGCTGCATAGGACTTAAAAATATTCCATCTAGGAGTTAAGAGATACGTAGCATGCATAACTTGTATATCTATGTATTTATTTATTACTTTGATTAGTCCTTGATCATTGTTTATCTTTCTCCAGGTTTCCGATGTATTATCACATGAAGTTTGCTTTTCTGGTGTGGCTTCAACTTCCATCTGCTGAAGTAAATTTTGATCCTAAACTCCTTAATTCTCCTTAGATAGAATTGAGTCGTTTCCTCTGATTGAATATCCTCAATCTTATGTCATTTTATACATGTCGACAAAATAAATCTAGCTTGTGTATTGGTTATCATTTGTTAGGAGCTAGTGATATATTCATCACATTGGCATTTTGTGGTGCCACATCTCTATTATACACAGCATGATGAAGTATATTTGATCAAGACATGGGATGAACCTATACTGAAATTGAATATCTTACTTTCAAACAGGGGGCTAAGCAATTGTATATGAACCACCTGCGTCCATTCTTATCGAGGCATCAAGCTAGAGTTGATCTGATTATGGGCATAGCATATGGTGAAATGGTATGCACTCTTTATTGTTATCAAGTTTAGGACATTGTAATTTATATGAATTCTTAACTCTGAAGTGCATTCATGTCCATTTTCCAATTTACTTTAAGATGGTTCAAGACCAACGACTTTTTCCTATTCTGTTCCCTGTAATTGATCAAAATATTGCATGTAGACTGCATCCTTTTTGTTCTGATTTTCATCTTACATGTGAAAATGCAAATTTAAAGTGATCTGATTTCTTCAATTTTGCAGGTCAAACTCATCAGCAATCACCGAGCAGAACTTCAATATGCTAAGAGAATGCTTTTGAAGGTTATGGGATCAGGTTTGGATGATGTTGGCACTTGTTTTAGTTTGTTTGTTAATGCTACCGATCTCCATTCTGGCCAATCCTGAAACTTTGCAATCTTTCTCTGAACCAGCTGACCAAATGTTAAAGGATGCCCCTAATCACCCAGAAGGGCATCCTGAAGTCCCTGCCATTGAAGAGCAGACAACAACAATCTTGGATACTGAATCTTATCATGCTGATTGAAACTCTGTCCTTAACCATTCATGTGCCCAATTTCAAATCCCTGACAAAGGATTAAGAGCTCTCCCATCCATCATTGAGGCGTTATCATTCAAATTCTCAATTCCTTTCATCATAGTTTGCTTCCCTTACCAATCAGCTGAGGAAAACCTATCTTAGACTCCAGTCAATATGTTGCTTATGAGCTTAGATTTTTCAACAGGATCACGGAAGTTGTGCTTACACTTGTATGTAAGAATAAGATAACTAGATTAGCACCTAGCCTACCGAAAAGCTAAGAAATAAAAATATGGTTTGATTTTTGTTCATTTTCTGTACCATGTCAGGTTTTCGATAAAAAAAACATGTAAATATATTAAATATGAAACAACAATTCAAAAACAACACAGACGATTGCTGCTTGTATTTGTTGTTTTAATAATTGCCAGGATTACTCTCGAGTATTCAGTATAAGAGTCATCATCTGTGATTAGACGCCCAACTTTGTGCTGGAATCTACCAGCCGTGCTCGATCTTGAATTTGCAATGTAAGGCGAATCTGTAACTAGACAATGCTTTATCATCCAGCTGTTATTTCGTTTAATGAAAGAATATGTTCTGAACGGTTAACATCTCGCATTGGATTGTTAAACTTTGTTTGCACAGAAAGCTGAGGTCTAATAATGCACAAATTCCAGATTTCCTAAACAAACTAACTAAGCCAACATCGGATCTTGATGATTTGGAATGAAAAGCAGAAGCCATTTCCTCACTTTCCAGGTTATGTTTGCTAGAATTATAAGCTAACATTAAGACTCCCCCTCAAGGAGGCGGAAAAAAAGAGGTTCCTTTTTAACCAGAGAAGCTGATTGAACTTAATAATCCAACAATGCTCATGGATTCATTAAGGTTACTAGCTCCGGTTAAAATTTTGTAAATAAATTTTTCTATAACAAACTAAAGGGTTAAAGGTATGGATCAGTATGGAAAGCCAATGTTCTATGTTCGACTAATGGTAGTCATAATATACGGGAGGAATTCACGAAAATATTCTTCCAGTTCCGGATGCCAAGTTATGTCTCAGTCTTTACTGTCAACTGTCTCCCTCATCACCATGAGACTCCGGAACCGAAGCAGGGTTGCTCTGTTCAAGTTTAGCTACAACTTCTGGTCCATACAACCGTGTCAACTCCTCCTGTTATGACAGCAAACCCACATTTGTTAAATTAGTGGTGTCATGTACTGATTAACTTCTAGCAAGGATTTCATTACCCTGTTTTATGATTAGGAAAACAAAAATAAATATTAAGTAACAATGGCAAAGATGCTAATGTTGCACGTTCCAATCACTAAATAAATTAGAAAGGGCTTCAAAAAAAGTCCAGTGACAAAAATGAACCTTAATGGAATCATTTTCGGATTTAAGCTTATTGCATTCTTCAGAGAGACTCTGCAATTCATTTCTGAGATTGCTATTGTCATTGCTCAAATTCTGTACCCTGGCTTGTAGCTCCTCGCACTCTGCCTGGTAAAGATGAAAAATCAAAGCAATAGATATAAGCATATTTTAACAGGAGATTAACAACAGCAAATGTTTCCCAAAATTTACATCATGTCGAACAACAATGCAAAGAAGCTTTCCTTTCTTTCCTTTTATATTAAAAGAATGATAACAAGCAAGTTCTAATTTGGACCTTGAACTATGAAAGGGCTCTTAAGGATCATGGGGCTTTTACACCGTAAAAAAGTTCTTAAGCTGTTGAGCTCTTTTTTTAGGCCAATGAAAAGGTAGTGAAATTATTTCAAGACATGTTAAGTGTACTTAAGACTGTTGCCGTGAAGGTGGACTTCTATTCATAAATTTCTATTTGATTTAGAGAATCATCCTTCACTACTGAGTTTGATAAAGAAAGTTTAAGTAGCCTGTTTTACCACCGAGCTATCACTCCAGATCTAAATAAAAGAAGTGGGAGATCCGGCATCTGTACTGGCACTAACAATGGTGAAGAAATAAGCAAACACTCAATGACAAGAAAAGGCACAAACTACAACAGTACCTGTTTACGTAATCTGGACCTTCTGGCTGACTCTCTGTTAGATTGTTTCCTCTTCTGTCTTTTCAATTCACGTTCATCCTGTCAGAACCCAAATCTATAATTCAGTGTAAGAAAAAGGAATCCAGATAGCCTAATATCTGCGCGGACAAACAGAAAACAGCCTCCTGTAAATAACACCCCTTCTTTATCATTCTCAAAAACAAATTGAACTGTACCTTGTGAGATACGAGAAAGCCACTGAGTGTATGAGTTTTTCACAAAATTTGAGTTATTAGAAGTTAAAAATAATAATAAAAAACAGAACACAGCACAACATGAACATGAAAAAAATGAAATACAAACCTAGTGATTAGACCATACAGCAAAATTTGACTTTCAGAAACTGAATTTTACTACATGATTAAAAAAAAGGCTCAAGACTGATACAAGAAATGCAGCGCTCATACTTGAATCCACTGTTCAGGCATTCCAGCAGGAACAACTCCTGATGTGGCACAAGATGGATTTGGTCTTATTTTTGTAGCTCCGGCAGCAGAAGATGCATTCCATAAGTCCATCCCAATGTTTAAATTAGTTGCAGGCATAGACACCACAGGTTTCCCAGTCACAGAAGCTTGTATATTTGCTCCAGCTGAGGTACTTTGTGCATTGGCTGTGAAGAAAGTCAACATGTTAGCAAGCTATCACAGCAAACAAACAAAAACAGGTAGAGAAAAAAAAAGAGAAGAGAAATGTACCATCTGCAAGCATCTGGTTGAAGCTTCCCTTCTTGCTTGCACCATACTCCTGGAATATTTAGGCAGGTATTCATTAAATAAAAGATAAATCATCAAGTAAACACGCTTTCTATTGGCTAGTTTAGCATAGAAAATTGCAATTCCAAAAATATCCAGGGCGTCTGGATTTCTACAGCATGAACAAACTAAATAAAACCAGTTTCTGGGATAGGTCACCTATGCTTCTACATGATATTCATCATTCGCACTAAGCAATAAGAGCACACAGAAAGCAAATAATGAGAGTGCACAGAAAAATACCTGCTGGTTAGTATTCTCCTCACTGGCATCAGATGAGCCATCACTACCACTTTCAGCACTGTTCAGTTAGCATATATGTCAATATCACAAGAATTGAATGTATAAGCATTTCAAAGGGAAAAATCACCAATAAACTTAAGGTTAATTAACCTTTGGGAGGCACCATCATTTCCAGAACCAGAAGCTGCCTTTCCGCTCTCCCCTGCTTTGCCTCCAGAAGTTCCCTTGGCTTTTTTAGCTGAAGCACGGCCCTTTCCATTCGGGACCTTTCCTTCCATCTCTATATTTGCCTGGGCTGAATTTGGTGTCTGCAAGAGAGATGATGAATAAGAAATATCATATGACCAAATAACAGGCAGGAATTATAGAATCCTATGAGTGGGAAATAGTAATATTTGGCTATGGTTCTAGAAGGGAATTCATCCACGCACACACACACAAAAGAAAAAAAAATCTTGCATAAGAAACACCAAGTATTACCGGGGCCATGTTTGGATGAGCATACACACCTCCTGCAGGATATAAAGCCGGGTATGGAACTGGAGTTCCGTAGGGTGGGATTAAAGGATGCTGAAAATTGTCAACAGAACAAAAAAAAAAAAAAACCTAAGTGGCTTCTCCGTCAGATAAGGGTAACTGACATGCTTTTCTCAAACAATAGGAGATATCCACCTGGCTTCCCCATAGATAGGGGTGAGAGGCTGGTGAGGCTACAGTTGAGGCAAAAAAGGGAGGCGGGGTAGCTCCAGCACCATAATAAGCCTAAAACAGAAGCCGAGTTATGAGCATTTAACGTTTTTTCTGCAGATATTTATATCAATATGAATTTTATAAACATAAACCTGCATAGAACTTGACCAATCAGGATAAGAAGGTGTTGTGGGTATTTCCTGTATACACAATGAAGAGGGGTTAGTACGCTTGCTGGCATGTGAATCTTTGTGCATGTGTGTTTGTACAATCGTGTGTGTGTGTGTGTGTGAGAGAGAGAGAGAGAGAAAGGGAACCTGATTTGAAGATGTGGGCTTGGAAGGCTTAGCAGGAGTGCTTTCTTCCCCTGTCCCCATAGATCAAATTCAGTAAATACGACCAACTTCAACAATTTATATTTAGATCTAGCGTATCCTGAACAATATCTACAAAGCACCTGCCAATATCATATCAGATTACAACCCATATCAGGAATTATATGCAATTATTGTGAAATTAACTGTCATTGTCATACATGGAAGCAATGATCTTAGTGTTAAACATTAACAGAAAGTGTACAGCCAAAGCCACCAATGCACTGAACCAATGTACAAAATCTTCCACATGGAGATGGTCATCAAGTTCTTACATCACAAGCAAAATATATAGCGATAGTCCCTAATGACTTGGAAATAGCCAAGGGTCCTTAGCTAAAATGCTTGTTTCTAGCTTGCTACCCCTCCTGGGATAATTTTTTTTAAAAAAAATCAGGGTTAGCCGTGCAATTAAAAGATCATGCTATCAATGGCTTCCCCACATATAATGCGTTTCCTGTGACATTTTGGTGAAAATAAAAAAATCTATGATTACGAAGAAAACTTTAACATATTGAATTACAAAACAACTCAACAAAGCCATAAATCCCAACCACATATATATGGCCACGGTCACAAGTCTTTGTAGGTGAAGTTCCCTTTCAGATCAATTATGTCTCTGTCACTGTACTGACCATCTAATCCATTTCAACATTTGTAAATAACCTTCACCACCTAGTATAAAATAATACAGCCTCATAGTAATCTCATAAATTTCCTAACAATCTAGACCAGGGCTGAACTACAATATACTTTCAAAAGTAACCCTGCTCCATCCATATTGGCTGTGAATATTTTTACACTCCTTGTGGACAATAAGTTATCAATTTAAATTACCAACTATGATTTATCTCTCCATCCATCTATCTGCAAATCACTTTGCTCAAATCCAATACTTTAAAAAAGATATTGAAAAAACAGTGGAGAATCATTTAAAGATTCAGCCGCAGGCAAAGGAAACATCATTACTGGAAATACAAGTTTATATTATGCCCATTTTCCCAATATATTAGCAAGCACTTCTTAAGCAAAAATAAAGCACTTGAAGTGTCCAAAAACAACAATCATTCACTTAAAAACTTGCAGGTGTGTCCCTGCTATTCTAAGCTTCACAAACATCAACGCAGATGCCATATTTGCTTATCAAATGGCCATCAGTAATTACAATATCAATCAAACTAACCCAAAATGCAACCAAGTCTTCCCAAGGAAATTGCACTACATTAATCTCCACGTCAATATTTTTTCTGAATTGCAATACTCTATGACAGGTGATAAAGGTTGCTTCCTATACTATGCCAGTTGGGAGCAGAAGCTTGCATGCTCTCAATCTGCAATTCACAAGATTGAGAAAAGATCCATCCCAAATCTGTCTGGAGATTACAGGCTCTCCCAAAGCTGAAAAAATGACACGCTAAATGATATTTGAAGGAGTTGGGGAAATATTTGAACTTTCATGAATTTCAAGAATGCACCAAGCATCAAAATGGAGTTGCTTATTCTTAGCTTGAATTGGAAACACCCCCCCCCCAAGCCTCAAATAGTCCAATTTGATTTGTAGCCTTTTAATTATATGGCGTTTTCTTTGGTTGTATTTGGAACCACCCCCCCCCCAAGCCTCAAATAGTCCAATTTGATTTGTAGCCTTTTAATTATATGCTAAAATCTGCATAAATCATCAGTGTTCTCAAGAACATCCTCCTCCTCAGCATTGTAGATCATGGTGCTCTCACTACATATCTAAAAGAAAATTAATTGTTCTGCTAGTAGAACCTCCTACAAACACATGAACAAATAACCAGATTTTTTCACGTGTCATTTGTTTTTGCAGGTGATTCTTTTACGATGGCTTTAGGAGAAAATAGCACTGTTCTATTTAGAATGATCCCCGCTCTTTCATATGACCCAACCGTTATCTTGACAAGACTAAGACTAAAATCCAAAGCTGGCATCAGCCCTCTAAATATACTCAAACAAAATCCATAAATCCATTTCAGCCCTTTGTCGACAGCTTCCAGTATTCTCTCTTTCTGTCAAACCTAGTTAGTATTAGATCTTACTCTCTGATTTAAGTAAAATAAAGCTACCAGAGATAAGTTTCTTTAAATAGACTAAAAGCAAGCATCCATCCCAAACTACATGACTAGAATATACACTTATCTACACGCATGGCCTAAAATTTCAAGCTCAAAGCATAAATACTCAAAGCATAAACAACAAGAAAGCTTAAATAAGTACAATAAAAGAAAACATAACAGAACTAGCTAGTTTCTAATAATAGCAACCTTAAAACTGATAAAAAAGAGAGAGACCCAATTCATGAAAACATAACCAAACTGCACAAAACACAAAAAAAATTCAAAGAACAAAACTTTATCATGAACAGAAAAACAAACCAAGCCCCGCTAATACATCTCATAAAACAGAACTATATGTAGATCCCATAAACATGATGAATTAAACAACACAAAATAGAAGCTAGTACATGCACATGGAAGTAGTGAAAATTGTAGAGGGAGAGAGAGAAAGGCACCTGGTTTCGTGGCTTGAAGAGAGAGGGAGGAAAAGGAGTGAGGTGGAAGTCCAAGTTGGATAACAAAAGCCTTTGTTCTAGTAAAAAGAACTCCCCCTTTTATTTTCTTCTTCTTTGTTTTCAAGATCAACGGCTGAGAGAGAGAGAGATTTAAACAGACAAAGAGACAAATAGAAGAATATGCAAAGACCCTCCGGGGCTGTTGTTTCCCAGTTTCACTTGTCTTGTGTCTCTCCCAAAAACAGGTGCAGAGGCTTGATGCTAGAATCTTTACAAGCAAGTTTCTAGGATTTTCTGTCTTAAAATAAACAACGGCGATAGAAATTCTGGTGATGATGTGGGGTTTAATGTTACCTTTGATCCCTCAACTATATTTTATTTTTTGATTTGATCCTTAACTGTCTTTTATCCCAAACCATTCCTCTAATTTCTATTTCTTTGACTTAAATTTTGGTCCAAAAAGACAAAACACGGCTCAACTTACATGATATAGTTGATTAAATCTTCTCTCAATTGTAATTTTAGATCTCGCTTCTCTCAAAGTGTGATATGAAATAGTTCAATCCTAAGTTTTAAGAGTTAGAGACATCATTCCTTTTTAGATTTCTATTTCTATAATTAATGATCCTTTTGTCAATTTTTTATTAGTTGCTGTGAAGGGCAGCAAAATGCCAAAATCTAATGGTATAGGATGTGTTACTGTAGCCATATTTAGTAAGAGAACCGGATTAATACATGATAAAGAGTTGAGGGACCAAAATGTCTCATTTACCGGCTGATGTGGTTGGGGGGCGGTGACCAATAGGAGAGAGCGTGAAGGGTGAGGGAGGTTAGGGTTTTAAAGGGGTGACACGTGCGAGAAAAAAGCAATGCAGCTGTCCAGGTTTTGCTGGATTAGGTGGTTTTATTTATGATGGATGGAATTGGCTATGTATGACTCATCATTGACAGATACATCCTCTCTTATGGATAATGTTAATAAATTCATTTACCTTGCCAAGTGGAAAACCTTCGCTAACTACCATTAACCACTTTAATCACGTAAATTAACAACAGATAAAATACACCATTAACAATAACAATAATAATAATATGATGATGTAACGGTTATAAAACCTGGACTGGTCGGACACCTTAATATAAAATCTAAATTGATTTGGATGGAAGAAAAATAAAAATAAAATTAATCTCTTTAATTTAATAAAAAAAGCTTGGTCAAGGTTTACATAGTTTTATTTAGTAAAAATCTGGTTGATTTTTTTAGTTAAGCTAAATTTATTTTGATATTTTAGTAAATAAATATATTACCCAGGATTACTTTTTTTAGTTCAAGTCCCAAGTTAATTCTTGATTGGGTTTAATAACTTTATATATTATTTTAATATATTTTTAAATTTTATATCCTATAATTATTAAACTTAACTTTATTTTGATATTTTATATTCTATTTGACTGACATGATCTTATTTAGTAAAAATCCCTTGATTTTTTTAATTAAAGTAACTTTATTTTGATATTTTAGTAAAAAAATAGATTAACCAAGGTAAATTTTTCCTGTCAATAACTTCATATGTTATTTTGATATTGTTCTAACTTTATATCTTATAATTATTAAATTTAACTTGACTGGTGAGTTAATATAGAATTTACTGACCTAACTCTTATTTTAGATATGTTTAAGAAAAATTAACTTAAAATTGATCTAATCAAATAGATCAAAACCTAATTTTATTTAAAAAATCTCCTTAAAAATTATTATGTTTTTTTGAAAAAAAATTAATTAATTAATTTATATTAACCTATAAAATCCATAACTGAAACCTTAATCCAGTTGACTTAAAAATTCATAACTGAAACCTTAATCCAGTTGGCTTAATACCTTTGCTATTTAGTTGCTTTACAAGTTATATATATGTAAGTTGTAATTTCTTTGTTTTTTTCAAAATATACACCGGTATTTTATCGAAAGAATTAGTTGTAGCCGATGACTCTCAAGTATCACCACCATGGGGCTTTAAATTAGATGAAGACTCGAGAGGTTGCAGATTTTATTCACAGGAAGTGGATTTTTTAGGATTGAGAATAGATCCATCCCTGAAATATTAATATAAGCACTAAAATATATTCATATTCATATTATTTTCTAGATTTTAATTATTGGATTTTGTTGATACATTTTAAAGTCTTTTTAGAGTTCCGATAGTCGAAATAAATTTTAAAGAGTGGTTTAAGAAGCTTGATTTATACAATAAAAAATGGATTAACCTATTTTAAAAAACAAATCATATTAATATCATAATGGACATGGACGGGCCTGGTCCTCACCCTAACAAAGGTGAAAGGTTGTAGTTGGTGGGCCTGGCACCGGATAGATGGGAAATGTGATGGGCATGTGGGCCTCAGGAGACAAGGCCTACAATCCCAACCAGTAGAGATAGTTGCCTTCTGCTGCAAATGACCTCTCCCGTCACGGCCAGTTGATTACTTTTTAATCACGTCTCAGCAGTGCTTTTGAGCTGCATCTAAAAGTGTATTTCAGCTAAAAACAAAAACATCAAAATCTAGTTATACAGAAATTATGCATCTTCCATCCATGCTTCACCTTTTGTACCAACTTAATCATATATATTGGGAGCCAGGACATTAGATTTAGGATCAAATTAAAAAAAAAACTTTCACATATGCTAAAAGTTAAAACTTGCTAATTTTAGAGCTAAAATTTATAATTATTTAGGGGAGTTGAATTTGTGGGGATATATATCCTATTAATCTTCGTTGTGATTATAGGTTTGTATAGATTAATATATGATAAATTTAAACATTAATATATTTTTTTTTACTAATATGGATGTCCGATTTAATTTGTATATATTTCAACTAATTTTATAAATTTTAAAATTAAATTATATAAATTTTCAGTAACAGTAAAATAATTCAAACTTATAATTATTAAAAAAAACTTAAAACTTAATTAGTTGAATTCCTATCATGATTTTTTTTTTATAATCTCATGTGTCCGGGTTAAATTACATGTATTATAATTAATTTTTTGATCTATTAAATATCTTGTAAGCCTAATAAATATATAAAACATCACAAAAATAATAAATATATATAATAAAACTTGAACTCTAATACAGAAAAAAAAAAAAAAAAAAACCCTTCCTGCCGCGTGGGGAAAACCTTCCTGTACATGAGACACAAAGAATGGCTTGTTTTTGGTTGCTCAGGCAAATCTCTATGCTAGAAGTCTTTTTGTTGAGTACTGTTGTAACTCAATTTTGGATTCACTAAAATTTTTTAGGAATGTTATTTTATCTTATTATTCATGACAAAAAAATATAATAATAAAAAAAAAAGTTTAAAATATATTTTCTCGAGTCAACCGTCATTTTCTGTCAAAACCGAGTCCACCAGGTCAATACGGGTTAAACGATGTCGACCGGGATGAAAAATGAGTTTCAGGACGTTTCGGGTCAAAACCGTCATTTTCGGTCAAAACCGAGTCCGTCGGGTCAATACGGGTCCCACCATGTCGACCACAATGAAAAATGAGTTTCGAGCTGTTTCGGGTCAAAACCGTCATTTTCGGTCAAAACCGAGTCCACCGGGTCAATACGGGTCCCACCATGTCGACCGGGGTGAAAAATGAGTTTCGGGATGTTTCGGGTCAAAACTATCATTTTCGGTCAAAACCGAGTCCACCGGGTCATACCCGTATAAAAAA